>NC_136991.1:24373992-24661492 GCF_032717465.1 Coenobita brevimanus | reverse complement strand
AGATATAGAATGGTAATGAGTAGGAATTGTGGGGAGAGGAATATACAACATTTAATAGGCGGCCACACTGAATGTGTGGCATGCGGTGCTGAATATTGTTTCATTTGGTTTATCATCTTTCTCGGATTTCCTGACATGAAAATATTAAAAAGAACTTAATAGGTTACACCAAAAATATTCCCTCACGCTTCCTAAAACGAATACTCCTCCTGTGTTAATTTTAGGTCTAGGGCTTGGGACCTAGCAGGTTAATACTGACTTAGCTTTTTGCTCACTCACAAAAGTTACTTTCACCAAATCTCTCGGTGCGCTCCGATTCGAATCAGAAATAAGATATTCAGAGTTTCTTTCGTCGATCAGGGTAATATATTAGTTTGACTCGGATTCAAAGTTTCCCCCTCCCCCCCCAAAAAAAAGGCCAAATAGAAGGTATAATTTGTTTTGAAAAGGCAAAACCTGGTTGCTCTCAGCAATCGTCGGAAAATACTGCTGCGCTACTCAAGCAACTTTAGACCGTTACTTCTTGCCCAGCCGGCTGTTACTCTAATCTGCCTTATAAAAAAAATCGTTTCTTCGATTTACGGAAAAACTATTGGGAATTACGGGTTGTCTATGAAAAGCAAATAATTAAGGATTTTTATGTGATTTTCAAATTGGTGTCTATCTTTCTTGTAACTTCAAAATTGGCTGAGATATCCAAAAAAGTTCGCTACTGTACTACAAATTTTCCTACCGACCCTTGCCCCCATTTCTTTGCTGATGCAATAAATCTTTCACTCAGGTACATATTCCGGAGGTCCAGCTGTGACTAAATTTGGTGTTCTCGCTCGCTTCGCCAGCTCGAACAATGAAAAGGTAGATGGAAGAGGATCTTGGGCGAGGTGGAGTTATCAAAGAGGAGGGGGAATGGAATCGATATACAAGGTAAGGGGGAGCGACTGTAGGAAGGGGATGAACTATACAACAGAGAGAAGGGGATTTAATTAGGGGAGAAATATATCAGTGGTGAGGGGGAGCAGAGATAAGGGGAGGGGAGTGTTGTGAGATGTAAGAGAAGAGACGGTAAGGGAGGGGAAAAGTGAGCTGCTAAACTTATGAGAGGATGGAATAGGGGAGGAAAAGTCAAGGTAATGAAGATAGAATAATTAACACAGAAGAGAAGAGAGTGTGCGAACGATGTGGGGAGAGAATGGGATGTGGAGAAGAGAGAAGAGGATATAGGTGAGAGAATGGGAAAGCAGGAAGAAAAAAAAGCTAGGTGAATAGGATGAGAGAGAATGTAGGTAAGAAAATATGAGATAGGGGGGAGATTTGGGAATAAAGATAAATCCAGCGAGAAAAGGGAGCAAGGCGAAAGAAATATTAGGTCACTGTATCTTGAAGCGAAATGAGGAAAGAGATGGAGAACTGATTAAGATAAAGGGAAGGAAAATTAAAGCAGGAAAAGAGAGGGCAGATGAGAATATAAGGAGTGGGAGAGGGAAACAAAACAGGCTAACAAAGAAAGGGAAAGAGGAGGAGAGAAAAGGTGGATAAGAATATGAACAAAGAGGGGAAGAATGAAGGGGACAATGGAGTAAAAAGGGAAAAAGACGGAAAGAAAAAGAGTAGAAGGATCTATGGGGAAATAGCAAGGAGGAAATAGGATGCAGAATACGATGGGAGGATATAGAGGGAGGGAAAGAGAGGATATGTGAGTGGATGAGAAAGAGGAAGGCTATAGGATAACAGAAAGGAAAGGAGAAGAAGGAAGGAGATTAGAAAGGATAAAAAGAGGAGGTGGTGAATGAAGGAATGGGAAACGAAAGGACGTGGAAAGAAAAAAGGGAATAAAGGAATAAGAAAGGTATAAGAGAACTGGGGATGTATGGGAGAAAAGGTGTGCAAGAAGCGAATAGAGAGGGGGAGAACTGAAGTTACTTATGGGTAGAGCGGGGAAGACAGGTGAGAGGAAATAGCCAGGGTAATATTACTGAGCACCTATGACCCACTTTCAGCCATATTTAATAGTGTGGTGTGATACGAAGCGTCAGGAGAAGCACATTGAGGTGGTTTGGCCATGCGGAGAGGATGGAGAGTGAGAGACTGACGAGGAGAGTGTGAGTGAGGTGGAGGGGGAGAGAGGGGAGGGGAGGGCCAAAGATAAGATGAAGGGATGGAGTGGAGAGGTATATGAGAGAGGGGGATGTGATCTGGGAGCGGGGCAGGGAAATGGCGTGGCACAGGTTGACGTGGAGGCGATTTGTTTGTGGCCACCCCGCATAAGAGATTAAGACGTCTGACAATAGATAGATAGATAGTTTGCTGGAAGAGACTACTAGTGTTATGCCGACTGTGCTAGGTTAGTGATGCCTGTTTTAACACTCTCAGCCTCCTATTCTCATTCGCAACTAAATAAAATCGCTTTAAAACTATGATAGAGATGCCAACACAGGAAAGCTAACCTAGGATATAAGATAAAGGAATTCCTTAAAAGAGGATTAGAGAGACGATTGTGGCAGAAAAAAGAGAAGATAAGCACAGATAAGGTAAGAGAAAGAAGGAAGGAGGAAGAAGAGGGAGAGAGGACTATGGATACAATGGTGGATACACTTTCTACCGAAAGAGGGAATAAAGAGGAAAGTAGAGGAATGAAGCAAAAGTAAGCGAGAGGAGGGGAAAGAAAAAAAAAGGATGGATGGGAAAGGAAAACGAGAATGATTAAGATGAAGAGGAAAGAAAAAGAAGTATAAAAAGGAGAGAAAAAGAGAAAAAAGATATGGGAGAAGGAGATAGGTAGAAAGGTCACTGTTGAGAAGGAAAGAAGAAAGCAAATGGGAAGATGAGAGAGAGAGAGAGAGAGAGAGAGAGAGAGAGAGAGAGAGAGAAGGTAAAAAGAGGAAGAACTGAAATGGAAAAGACAAAATGGGAGCACTGTAAACGATGAGGTATGCGAACAAGAGATGACATGGAGAGTAGGAAAAGGAGACTGTAGAGGAAGAAAGGGTAGTGAAAACCAGGAAAAGTGAAAGAATTGAGAAGATAGAACCAAGTGAAAGAGAGGGAACAAAGAGGGAGAAGGAAAAAGAAGAAACACAGAGAGGAGAAGAACAGACAATAGACGAAAAAGCAAACATGGTCAATCAGAGGCCGTATTATCTCCTCAAGATTTCATTCAGCTCTGAAGAGACGTTTCGAAATAAGACTGCTTTCCTAGATTATGTCGACTAAAGATAGAAAGAACAAAAATGATATGGACATATTGGAGTAACGGTGACAGGTTATAGAAAGGGAGATGAGAACAGAGGTGATTGAGATGGAAAGGGCAAATATATAAAATGGAGTGAGGAGAAGACAGAACGAAACAAGTAGAAGTAGGATAGATTATCAAAGGAAAAGCAAGAAAATAGGAAACAAATATATAGAGGTAGGGAAAAACAGGAGAGTATTCAAGAACCGAAGAGGGGAAATGAAAGAGATGGGAAAAGTAAGCAAAGGAAAAAGGAAGAAGTAGAAGAGAAAAGTGGAAACAAGGTAGACAGCTCAGGATACTGTACGAAACATAGGGAGAAGAAGAAGAGTCAGAAAAAAATAAATAAACTGAAAACCAAGAAGAAAACAGCAGAAAAAGAAAAATGGAGGGGAAAAAAAATGAAAATAAAAGTGGGGGAGAAGGGGGGGAGAGAGGGTCAGAATATTGGCTTGAGGGAGGGAGGAAAGAAGGAAGGGAGAGGGGAACTGGGAGAGGGAGGGATGCAGGTGGGTGGGATGGTAAGATTATTAACTGAGAGAGAGAGAGAGAGAGAGAGAGAGAGAGAGAGAGAGAGAGCTGGAAGGAAGAATAGGTAAAAGACTGGAAGAAGGAGGAGCAGAGGAGGGAGAAAGAGAAGGAGGAGGGACATGAGGACGAGGAATAGAAAACGTAAGGTTGGGAGAAGTTATAATGGAAGAGAGAAAAGAGAAAGAATGAGGAGGAGACTGAAGAGCAAGGGTGAAGGTAAGTGAGAGCTGAAGGGGAAGAAAAAGACTGAGTATTTGATATCTAAAGAAAGGAAAAGGAAGGGAAGGAGATGTAAGGAGGAGGAGCTAAGGGGAATGAGAGAAACAGAAGGAAACTAGGAATATATAGTAAGAGGGAAATGGAAAAGGAATAGATGGAAGGAAGAAGAGGCAGGTGGGCGCTGAAAGGAAATATGTAAACCTTCTCTGCCTTCAGTAAACTAACACCCACAAATACATTTTTCGTGTAATTTCAGTGTTGCTTCGTCTTAGACAGATGGTAGTAGGTATTCTTTTAGGTTTCTCATGCAGCATCATAATGGTTCAGTATCATAAGCCGCATTTTTGTCGTCCAAGTTGACGGATCGGATTCGAATCCATCTTCGGTGAAACTAAGCTGCCCCGTTTTTATCGGCCATAGTGATACGAAGCCGGCCCAAGAGTTTGTCATTGAAACCAAGACCGTCTTCGTATCTCACCCAACCGTGGTCAGGAGCAGTCATGGTGTAGCTTGGGGAGAGTGAGATTGGCCAGCAAGGACACGTAATTGATAAATATCATGATATTAGCACTATGTACAGTACATAAAATTAGGGTGCAGGTGGCTAATTTTAACGACATAGAGTGCCAGTTCAGCACAAATAATGGCTACATGTTAAGTTGCATATTCATCAGATGATCTTCGGCCAACCCCTCTGTTTACTTTGCGACTGGCATCTAATTTTTCGGTTCTGCGTATCCTGGACTGTTTTTGCGGACAGAAACCAAGCTCCCCAAGACGCTCTTCGAATCCCAAGCTCCAGCCTGGACGATAAAAACACGGCTATAGTACTGCAGTACCATAATACTTCAGTATCACAGTACTGCAGTATCATAATGCTTCAATATCACAGTACTGTAGGCTCACAACGTTTCATTATCATAGTACTGCAGTATCATAATGCTGCATTATCGTATTGTCGCAAAATCATAATACAGCAGTATTTTAATCCTGCAACATCATAATACTGCTTTATCATTATGCTTATGCTTCACCATCCTAATACGGTAATTTTTCTATGTTGTAATAACAATCTTCAGTAACATAGTGCTGCAATATTATTATACTGCAGCATAATTGTGCTAGAATACCATAATGATGCAGTATCATCATAATACCTCAGGGTCATAATTCGGCATCATCATAATAATGGAGTATCATAATTCTGAGGTAAATAATGCTTCAGTATCATCATGTTCCAGTGTTTAAATATCGTAATGCTGGATTCCTTAAAATACTGTTCTCTGTGTTATTTCCATACATTATCAGTCTGTTTACCTGTCTGTCTATACTTCTGTCTATCATTTGCATGATGTGCATCCTTTGTAGGTGGACTTAAAGAGGACCCTTCAAGAACCTCTGTCACTACTCAATATATTGTTTCCATCCACTTACCTTTATCCATGTCCATTCCTCAACGTCTGTTTGTTGATGAAAAAAGCTTGGAGAGAGAGAGAGAGAGAGGCTAAGTGGAGAAAAAAGGAATAAACAATGAAAATGGAAAATGAGGAATAGACCTAATGCATGTGATATACATGAATAGTGAAAAGGAAAAACATGAAAAATAAGAGTACGTACAAAGAGCGAAAAAAAAATACAGCGAAAAATGAGGAAGAGAGGGAGATGAGAAACTACACTGCAAAATGAAATATAATGGGAACACACACACACACACACACACACACACACACACACACACACACACACACACACACACACACATACACACACACTCACACACATGCTGGCAAAAACATATAGCTCCGTCTTGGTAAAGACGGCCGATAACAAGAAGGAAAAAAGAAGAGAATATGAAGGAGGGGAAACGAAGGCAGGTGAAACAAACACAAATTAGAATGGCACTCAGTAGAACGCATACCTCCGCCAAGGCCCAACATGCAGCTCCTTTTAATTCAGTCAGGTCTAATCCAATATCAAATTTCTGGATCAGCACCTTTATCCGGATCCGCACCAATTTTAATGAAGTCTATTCTGGGCCAAGGCCCATTCTTCTACCAAGTTTCGTGGATATCCGTCCAGTAGTTTCTGTGTAATCTTGCTCACAAACCAACCAACCAACAAACAAACGGACAGGGGTGAAAACATAACCTTCTTGGCGGAGGTAAATATATACACACACGAGAGAGAGAGAGAGAGAGAGAGAGAGAGAGAGAGAGAGAGAGAGAGAAAGAATTATTCAGCCATTGGGGACATCGCACATGTGACAAGTGAAAGTCAATAATATACGAGACAAACACACACAACTTACGAAAAGCAAGGAATGAAAATTAAAAATGAGAGGGAAGGAAAGTAGAGAGAGAAGAACGAAGAAGGGAAATAAGAGGGGTTAAAAGTAGATGAAAGAGACCATACGTTATGAGAGATGAGGCAGTAAACACCGGAAGATGGTACGCCTTGTGAGAAAAAAGTTAGAACCCAAAAGAAAGAAGGAAAAGAAGGACACAAGAACAGAGAATATGAGGGA
This sequence comes from Coenobita brevimanus, assembly GCF_032717465.1. Classification (NCBI taxonomy): domain Eukaryota; kingdom Metazoa; phylum Arthropoda; class Malacostraca; order Decapoda; family Coenobitidae; genus Coenobita; species Coenobita brevimanus. Next base: position 24,654,989 of record NC_136991.1, on the reverse strand, counting down.
ATGATGAAGGTGAGGGAATAAAGAAATGAGGAGAAAATAACAACAGTTTATGAGAAAGGAAAAAAAGATACTAAGGCGGAGAAAAGAAGAATGAAAAAGGGGCAAGTGAGGAAGCTATAGAGTAATGAAAGGAAGAGGAAGTAGGAACTATAAAAAAAAAAACTAATGGGGGAAAAAAAGGCAAAAAAATGGAAATACGGAAAAGAGAAGAATGAAGAAGACTGGGGAGTAAGGGAAAGCAAGAGAAAAATGAGGAAAGTTTATAAATGAAAAAGAAACATCAAATGAGAGAAGAGGACATGATAACGAAAGGAGGCACACCTTATAAAAATACTAAGAAACAACCGAAAAGAAAGAGAGAGCAAGAGAGACCGGAATAAAGATTGTGAGGGAATGACAGAGGTGATGGAATAATGAGAGTAAAGGGAAAGAAGCTAGAAAGGGACAGCGATATAGAAAAGGAATTAGAAAACGTAAACAAGAAACAGCAGACTTAATGACAGAAGATAATTTGGATAGAGAAAACAAAGGGAGAAGAGTAATCGACAAGTGATATGAAAGAAGGAAAAATAGAAGTAATGAAAAATAATAAAGTACGAGGAAAAGGGAAGCTCTTGGGAAGGGAGACGTACTCTTATAGATGAAAGAAAAATTAAAAACGAAATGAAAAACAGAATACAGAAGAATTAAGAAGAAGAGGGGAATATAAGAGAAAGACAAGGTTGATGAGAAACGGAAGAAAGAAAACAACGGAAAGGCAATGACAGAGGAAAAAATAATGGAGGTAAGAGACAGAGGAGAAAAGAATCAAGAGGGAGAAGCAGCGAGGGGAGATGATAGAGAGAGGGGAAGAGCTCTCTGGGGATGGGCAGTGAGGGGAAAGGGTAGATGGTTGGTCAGGAAAAAGAAGGGGGAAATTTGAGGGTAACGAGTGAAATGGAAGAGAAGGGGAGAGAGATAATGGGAGTGGAGGGGTGTGTGAAGAAAGAAAAGAGAGAAAGAGAGGAGATGGAGAGGAGAGAGAGAAGAGGATGAAAGGAGAGTCGGGGAAGAGAAAGAGAAATAGGGAGAGACTTGAAAGGCGGTGCTGGGGAAGAAAGGAAGGGTTAGAACATGGAAAAGAAAGGGTTGGAAGGGTGGGGGAAAGAGGAGAGTGAGCGAGTGTGAAAATGGGTGACGGTGAATAAAAAGTAGGCAAAGCAGAAGGGAGGGAAGGGAAAGGAAGTAAAGAAAAGAGGGGTACAAAAGAATCCAAAGGAGTAGAAAGAAAAACAAACAGCAAAGCTTTTAATCCTTACGAAAATGTTTGTTGTAGAGAAAACAATTATTATAATATCTGGAAGTTGAAGATGGGAGGGTTTCACACCAGAAAGTGTGAGGAGCACCAAAGGGAAAGATCGGGATGAGATAAGGGGATAGGGACTGAGGGGACGCGAGGGGCATGAGCAAAGAGGGAGGAAGAAAAGAGACGAGAAGAGGAATACGAAGCACAAGTAAATGCAGATTAATACAAATAGCAACAGACCTATTGGTCCTGTCAAAGTTTTTTTGTTGCAAATTATATTACTAAAGCAGCTATTTTATGGATCAGAGACAAGAATAGCAAAGTAGGAAGACTGCCTTCCCCACTCCCAAGCCCTCCAGCCGAAGCCAGCAGGAAATAGTGAGAAGGACCTCCATGCAGCATAGAAAAGCTCCCATGGATATTTCACTGGAAAGGAGAAATAGAAAATCATATTCTACACTATTTTACCCGGAAGGGGAAGTAATATTAATTTAGTATTGGGTACACGGAGAAGTTGGTCGGCGACCGTGTCCTCGAGGCTTTGAACTATATAAAAAATGACATCAGAAAGGCATTATTCAGGGGTGAACATATTTATCTAGGTAGGATGAAAGTAGGAGGGAGCATGACAAAAGGGAGTAGGAGAGAAAGGGAGAGCGGGGAGAGAGGGTAGGAGTTCTCAGCAAGAACCGGAAGAGGAGGGAGAGGAGCATTGGGCGGTGAATGAATGAGAGAATAATCGAGTATTGAGAAATTTGGGAAGGGATAAAAGGGGGGCATGGGAAGAAGAGAGAGAATGGGAGGTTAAGAAGACGAGAGGGGAGGAAGGGCTATAGAGTGAGGAAGGGAAGTTAAGCAGGGGATAGAGAGGAAAATGGAGAGATGGAGGTAGAGGGGAAGGAAGATTAGTATGAGGGGCAGGGAGGAGAATGAAGAGGGGAAAAGCCAAGAGTCACATATTGTGTAAAAGGAAGGTAAGGGGAAAGAGCTTAACAAGGAGTAGAGAGGAGAGGTGTGGGAAGGGAATAGAGAAGGAGAGCAAGGAGGAAGGGAAAACGTGAGGAGGGGACGGTGGAGGACGGATAGGAGAAGGAGCGAAATGAGAGGTAAGGTAGTGTCGGGGAGACTTGGAATGAAAGAAAGCAGGTAGGGACTAGGGTATCAGGAGAGGTATGAGGGAATGTCAGGAAGGAGAAAAGGGAAAAGAGGAGAGGGAAAGAGGAAAGAGGCAAGGCAAAAAAAAAAAATAAAGCGGGGGTGCAAGAAAGAGAGTGAGCGGGAGGAATGAAAGGAGGGGTGAAAGTGGAGGAGGAGAGGGAGGTGAAAAGGCGGATCGAGAGGGGGGCGTGGAGAAGGGGTGAAATGACAGACAAGGAGGTAGAACCTGGAGAGGGGTGAGAATGAAAGAATAACAGAAAGGAGGAGGGGAAAAAGAAGGAGAGTGGAGAGACATAGAGGAAGGGTAGGTCGAGTAGAAGGTAAAAAGGGAGGAGGAGGTCAAGGAAGAAAAAGAAGGTAAACGTATAGGAAAGGGAAATCAGACGGAGGTAGAGATTCGGAAGAGGGAGAGATGAAGATGGAAGATATATGTAGAAGTGGGAGGTTGAAAGAGGAGAGATGGGAGGGAGATAAGAAAGGGTGATGCGGGCAACAGAGAAGAGTGGGAGAGAGGGAAGGAAAAAGGGAAAAGGAGACAAAGAAGAAGGAGAGGGGAAGAGAACAATGAGAATGAATAGAAGAGGCAAATGATGTGGGATCGGAGAAGGAAAGTTAATGGAGGATGAGGAGAGAGAAGCCAGAAAGGAGTATGAAAGGGAGGAAAGGCGACAGAAAACTGAGGGTGTTGTGTTAAGGGGGAAACAAAAAAAGGCAGATACTGAGACAGAAGAAAGGGGGACAGGGGGAGAAGGTGAGGTAGAATGGAGACGGAAGGAGAGACACGGATGACAGGGAGAGGAGACTTGGGCTGATATAGACAGGAGAGGGAATGGAGGTGCGAGAGATAAGGAAGAGACATAAAGAAGAAAGAGGAAGGGAGGAGAGGAGCGCATGAAGGAATGTGCGTTAGAGGAGGAAACGCATAGGCAGATATTGTGAGGCAGGAGGGGAAAGAAAGGTAGGAAGGAGGAGGACACTGGGCAGTAATGGGTGAAATGGGGGGGAGGGTAAAGTAAGGAGAAAAAGTGAAGGTGAGGGGGAAAGGGAATGGAGGAGAAAGAAACGATAGAGAAAGAGGAAAGGGGAAAGGAAACACACGAATGACGGGAGGGTTGAGAAGAGGGCAGATACTGGAAGGAGAGGGAGAGAGAAAGGAGACGGCAAGGGAGTGGAAAAAGAGACTCAGAAAATCAGTGGAATAAGAAGATATTAATAAGCAGGATAAGGAAGGGGTTGACAGAGAAAATGATATAAAAATAGAAGGGGAAAGGGGAAGGGGAAGAGAAAAATGGAGGACTAGGGAGGAGAGAACTGAGGGAGCAATAAGTAAATACTGTGAAGCAGAAGGAGAGGGGAGGGGGCCAAACTCGACAAGGGGGAGATGGGAGGATGGTGAAGTAGGCTGATATTGTGAGTGAGGGGGAGGGGTGGGGGGTATGGCAAAACTGTGAGGCACGTGTGGTATGCGCCTCTCAGCCTGCACCGGGTAAACTAGCCAAATTTTGAAAAGCTCTACCATCTGTTTCACCCTCCACCTCTCTCTCTCTTACTGCCCCATTTCCACTCCCCTTCCCCAATGCTTCCTCTCACTCTCTCTCTCTCTCTCTCTCTCTCTCTCTCTCTCTCTCTCTCTCTCTCTCTCTCTCTCCCCAGATATATATATATATATATATATATATATATATATATAACTCTCTGTCTATTTACATTTACCCCTCCTTCTGTCTGTTCTGGCATCCCCCTTTCTGTGTCCCTCCCTTCCCTCTTCTCACACTCCTTCAACTCTTCTGCGTTCTTCCCTCCCTTATTCACTTCCTGTTCTTCCCTGGCCTTTCCTCCATTCATTCCTGTTCCTTTTCATTTCTTCCGTCCTTCCTGTTCCTTCCTTCCTGTTTCCTTTCAGTTCCTCCATTCTTCCTTGATTCCATTTCTTGTCCTGTTTTCTTTCCCTTTCCCATTCCCGCTTCCCTCCTTCATTTACTCCCCTCTTTCCTCCGTGATTCTTTTCTTCTCCTCCTGTTCCCTCCCCTCTCTTTTCTTTTTCTTTTTTTCTATTATTGTCTTTCTGCGCTCTTCTCCCCTTCCATCGTTCATTTCCTTTCTTCTTTTCCATTTGCCACCATTCTTATTCCCGCCTCCCCCATCCTTTCGCCATCTACGTTTTTCTCTCTGCTTACTAAAGTCTTACCTCCACTTTAATTTCCAACTCCTCCCCCCTTCTTTCCCTCTCTCTTCCCATTTCCTTCCTCTCCTCCCTTTCTCTACCTCAGTATCCTTCCTGTCCTCTCTTTTGTTTTGTTTTTTCTCTTTCCAAGCTTCCACCCCCTTCTTCCTACTTTCTCTGTCTTCCTTTTCCTTTCTTCCCTCTCCTCCATTACCTCCACCTCTTTTTTCATCCTCATTTCGTATATCTCGCTTGTCCTTCCTCCCTTTCACCTCTTCGCTGCCTTTTCCCTCCTCTACTCTCCAACGTCTCTCAACAAAATTCACTTTTTAAGCTGTACGCCTGAACTTTGACTCACGAGACCTCGGAAACATGCACTCAACATAACAAGAGGAATTACGTTAGTCATCAATATACAGGTTAAGGAGGCCGTGGTCAGGTGGTCATAGGAGAGGTCTGTTGTCTGAAGGGACACGAGGTCGATCCCAGGCTGGAACAGAGAAAAGTTTGCATTTCACTAAAACCGATTTCACTCTGTTACTACAAGATCCAAAGACATGTCATAAAAACTCGTCGGCAATACCATTACCATTACACCATTCCTGAATGAGACAGGGTTACCACGTATTCATTATGGCGGTGGGAACAAGCACAGAGATGGTAACATTTAGGAGGTGCATGGCTTGTAGGAGGATTGCTAGGCTTGAGGAAATGGACTGCCAAGTCTATGCTAGAGCCGGGAAAAAATTCTTCCCTTAATACTTTAATTCCCATTCTTTTTTTGCTATCTGTGTTGACATTGTCATTCATACCGCTACTTATGTCTTTGCCAACTCCAGGCCGTACTGTATTCTCATCAGATTTAAAAGCTCCCCACACTAGCACCTCGTCCATGGCAGTTTCCTTATTGTCTATTATGCGTTAATAATCTTTTATATTTATATAATTTATGTAACTGTGTCTCTTATATCCTTTTGACAGCATCATACAAACCTTGTATTGTACAGGGTGGCCCATAAACAGCACGTCGCTAGAAACGTAGCTGACTATTTAATGATTTGCAGGAAAGACTTAGTCTGCAGGTGTGGGGGTGGGCATGGTAATGGGAGCAGGAGTACAAAGGAGTGCAAATGAAGGCAAACAGCAACAAACTTACTGATCTTCTCTTGGCTGTTTGTTACAGGATGGGTTATAACTAACGTAAATACTCTATCTGTCAAAACAAGAATAAGAAATCAGGAAGGTCCTCCCACCCTCCAAACCCTCCAACCTAAGCCGGCAAGAAGTAGTGAGAAGGAGCACCATGCAGCACAGAAATGCTGTCATAGAAAAGGATGAAAGGAACTCTTATTCAGTGCTATTTAACTTGCAAAGGAAACACATCTAGTCAACTTAAAGAACATGGTGCTTATCAGTGTTTACTGGTATGCCCTCCATGTTGTAGTCTGCAAAACATCTTACTTCAAAAAGAAATGTTTCAAAAGTGAACATACTAGGCTAGAGATTAGAAGGCAAATGCATATCCAGGCAATTTTTAAATGATAGTACTATATCACAATTAAACACATAAGAATGCAACTCGGTCCATATTTTTACAACTCTGTTGTGGAGAAAGTGCTTTTTTGTCCATTGCCTCTACTTTAATGACTGATCTACCTTGAAGTACTTTTCAACATCCAAATTATTATTTCCTTTGAAGATTTTGTATACTTGAATTAAATACCCCCATAGCCAGATGTTTTGCTTTTCAATTTTTGTATCATTTTTGTCACCCTATACTGTACTCTTTCAAGTTTCTCCATATATATATATATATATATATATATATATATATATATATATATATATATATATATATATATATATATATATATATATATTTTGCCAGACGCCTCAATCCCGTTTGGGGTGGCCACAAACAAATCGCCCTGTCCCCCGCCATTTCACTGCCCTGCTCCCAACTCACACCCCCTCTCTCATTTACCTCTCCACCCCATCCCTCCATCTCATCCTCGGCCTCCCCCTCCCTCTTCCCCCCTCCACCTCACTCACATACACTCTCTTTGTCAGTCTTTCACCCTCCATCCTCTCCACATGGCCAAACCACCTCAGTGTGTTCCTCATAACGCTTCCTATCACATCCACATCCACACCACAACGCTCCTTTATATCCTCATTCGTCAGCCTGTGTCTCCACGTGACTCCACAGGCTCCTCTTAAATAACTCATTTCCACTGCTCTCACTCTTGACTTGTGTCCTTCCAACAATGTCCAAGCTTCACTTCCGTACGTTAGAGTTGGTATCACAATACTGTCATGTAGTAACTTTTTCACTTCCATGCTCACCTCCCTGTTTCTTATTACTGCTTTCAAAGAACCAGCAACCTTTCTTCCCTGCTGTACCCTTTCAAGCACTTCACTCTCCAAACCTCCATCCTTACTCATCACACTACCCAAGTATTTAAACGTACTCACATTTTCCAATTCCTCACCATCCAACCTCGCTGTACATTCACTAACTTCACCTCTCTCAAAGACCAACACTTTACTCTTCCCTACATTCACCTTTAGATTCCGTTTCTTACACACTCTCTCAAACTCATCCACCAAGCCTTGCAGCTCCCCTTCGTCTTCACTCAACAACACAGTATCATCTGCAAACAACAGTACAGGGAGTTTCCAAACACTATCCTCTCTCACCAGGGCCACTCCAACATCCACTACCCTACCTTGTACCTCTTTTATTACCCCATCCATGTACAGATTGAACAACCATGGAGACATGACACATCCCTGTTTCAAACCAACTTTCAAAGAGAAAAATTCACTTAGTTCACCATCCACACGCACTGCAGCCTTCGCACCATCGTACATACTCTTCACAGCATTCAACAACTTCCCATCTACTCCATATATTCTTAACACTTTCCACAATCCTTGTCTATCCACCCTGTCATATGCTTTCTCCAAATCCATGAAAGCCGCATACAACTTCTTTCCCATCTCTAGAAACTTTTCCACTAAAGATCTAAGAATGAATATCTGATCTACACAACCTGTTCCCTTCCTAAAGCCTCCCTGTTCTTCTCCAACTAATTTCTCTGTTCTTTCTTTAACTCTGTCTATAAGTATCCTACCATACACTTTTCCTATTATACTAAGAAGACAAATGCCCCTATGATTACCACACACTTCTTTTCCCCCTTTTCCTTTGTACAAGGGAATAATTATACCTGACTTCCAATCCTCCGGGACTCTACCTTCCTCCCAGGCCAATCTGCACATCATCCACATCCATTCTACTACTATCTCTCCCCCATGCTTCAGCATTTCACCACACACTCCATCAAATCCTGGGGCTTTCCCCGATTTAACTTTCTTCATTGCTTCCACAACTTCTATCCTACTGATTTCTTCCTGTCTTCTCACCTCCCTCCTTCTCCCAGCCATTCCCCAGCCACTTATACTCGCATTACTTCCATCCTCTACGTTCAACAATTCCTTAAAGTGTTCTCTCCATCTGCTCACTTTTTCTCCCTTCTCCACTAGTAATCTACCATTTTTATCTTTCACTCCCCTGCTAACTTCACTTCCACCCTGTCTTACTCTTTTCACTTCTCTCCAGAACATTTTCTTACAGTCCCTCCACTTTACACTCAAATTCCTTCCAAATTCCTCATCCACTCTCTTCTTACTCTCTCTTACTAATCTTTTCACCTCTCTCTTTCTTTCCACATATAACTCTCTCTTCTGCCTCTCAACTTCTTCCATGCCCCTATTTCTCATCCATTCATTGTGAATGGATATATATATATATATATATATATATATATACAGTAGGCTCGCACAGTGCACGTCATCGCAGTGCGCGATTCGCCTTGTGCACGAGTGACCAAAAATCATAACCAAAAACCCTTCAATGCGCTAGTTTACCGCACAATACGCGAGGCAGAGGCAAGGAGTGGTTCAAAGATGCCATTTTCTACTAGTGCACGACCACCCCTCACACAGCGCGTCATGTTGATGCACAGAAATTCCCGGGCATTCTACTGCGCAGCTTGGGGTACAAGGGAGCAGGCGCGCCATAACAGTCCTGGCTCGTGCACTGTGCGGATCCGCTCTCTACAGCTAACCTGTCGTGTACAACGTGTGGTGTTTTTTGTGCTGCCTGTACTTCGCTGCACCGTGGCTCCATCCCCAAGAGTTAAGAAACTTCTGACGCACACCACCAAGTTAAAGATCATTAAGATGAAGGAGGAGGGTCAAGGAAACACGGCTATCGGGAGAACCCTGGGACTGGCTGAATCTATAGTGAGAACTGTGTGGAAGAACCGTGAAGCCATAAAGGCTGTAGTGAAGAAGTATGGTGCCTCTGCCCTAGACGGCCATTCGCAGGTGGGAAATCGTGCTATGATACTAATGGAGCCTATCTTGCCACTTCATAATGCGGAAAGAAAAGGAAGGTGTTCCACTCAATGGAAGATTTATTCGGAACGAAGCCCAGCTGTTTTACAAGGCTGCATCTCGAAGGTTAAAAGTGGAGAAACCTTTCAGGGCATCGGTTGGATGGCTGGACCGTTTTCTCAAGCACAACGAACTCCGTTACGTGAAAGTGTCTGGTGAACGTGCCTCCGCCGATGAGCTGGCCGCGAGAGACTATCCTGCGATATTTCAAGCTATTATTGAAGAGGGACAGTACACAAAGGACCAGATCTACAACATCGATGAAACGTCTTTGTGTTACAAGGCCATGCCAAAATCAACTTACATTGCTAAAAGACAGAAACAAGCCCCTGGTCGCAAGCTCCAAAAGTGTAAGATGATGGTAATGTTCGCTGTAAACCTGTCTGGGAGCCACAAGATGAGGCCAGTTGTTGTACACACAACTTCACATCCAAGGTGCTACAAAAACCTCATGAACATGGATGCAAATGACGTGTATTGGTACAAGTCCGCAAATGGTTGGATGACCGGGAACATTATGGCAGACTGGTTTAACGAGGCAGTGTGTCCCTGATGCGAGGGCCAAGTGTCGGGAACTGGGCATTCCATATAAGATGCTCCTTGTGCTTGATAATGCACCAAGTCATCCTCTATACCTGGAAGATCTTCACAAGGATTGTCGTGTTGTGTTTCTGCCGCCCTGCACGACGTCACTAGTGCAGCCACTGGATCAAGAACTAATCGCCACAGTGAAGCATTTCTACCATAAGCAAGTCCACGACTACCTACGCAGGAAGACCGACACACAAGAGGAGCTTCATGCCCTACAAGAAGATCATGACGAAAACCTTGATGAGGCATCTGCTCCTGTTCCATCTCCACCAGCACCTGTATCCCGACCTGCCACAGATGCCATGACTGTTGAGGCATTTTGGCGTAACTTTACCGTGAAGGACGCAGTTGAATTTCTCCTTCAAGCCTGGCACCAGATTACACCTGCAACAGTGAACCATGCGTGGCGAATGCTCGTGCCTCACCTATGCATCACCCAGGAGACGGCCATTCAACCACTGGCCGATGCTGAGGCAGCAACATTAACAGCAGCACAAGCTGGACCAGGTTTCGAGGACATTACATTGGCACACATACAAGAGGTGCACACTGCTACTGAGGAACAGCCTCCCGAGGAAGTGTTGCAATGGATAGACGAGGCTGACGCAGAGCCCGACGCCAGACAGAGTCAAGTTGAGCAGCCTAGCGTGATGGAAGGCAGGACTGAGCTGTGTATGTCAAACATTAGCAAGATCCTTGCTGTCATGGATAAGCTCAAGGAAGAGGTGAAGGAACAGGAAGTGAGCAACCTAAGAATGGAGGAACTTCTGGTTGGTATCGACAAACTCTTCTGTTTCTACTCAGACAGACACAGGGAAGAAATAAACAAAAAAAAGACAGACGCTTATAACAAACTACAAACAGCGGGCTCAAGTTGGGGAAATTGCGGAACCATCGACATCGTCTGCTCCTGTTCCTGTTGAGGATGAAGAGGATGCAATGTCAGAAGTGTCAGCACTGGACTTTGAAGGTATTATGGCTGAAGTGAGTGACTTTGATGCTCCTGGGGAAGGTGATCAAGAGGAGTCTGTGGAGGGAAGTGTTGATGCGGTGGGAGGTGCGGTGGGGAGTGAGGCGCCGTAAGTGTTGCCGAGCTTCGGAACCCCTGTTATTTAAGGTCATCAGCCCTGTTGTCTATTGTTGTTAAGGTGACTACCCATATTTTTGTTATTGTAGCTATAGCTTTAGTACAATGTCTGAAACATATGACCTTTATTATGTCTCTAAGGGCCAAAAAATGTCCAGGTATGAGGGGGTACCACCCATATGTAATTACTCCCATAAGATTATGTATTCCTAGTACGCGAATTCCTAGTGGGCGAGGTCATGGACCGCCCAATCTCTCGCGCACTGTGTGAGCCCACTGTATATATATATATCAGCTGTGGCTCAGTGGGTTAGAGTGCTCCGCTCTGGTCGAAGGGTCGGAGGATCGAATCCACCCAAGGGTCATTGGTAGACATCAGGAAGGTCATCCGGTCATATAATGCTACACGCTCCAATCCAAAAAGTCCTCTACCCAGGGGCATCGCCTTAGCCCTTCGAGGATGCCTTGCATAAAACCAAATTATTTTTACATATATATATATATATATATATATATATATATATATATATATATATATATATATTTAATAAGGTGACCAGAACTGGATGCAATACTCTAGGTGCAGGCATACTAAGGAATTATACAGTGTGAGGATGATATTTTCCAATGTACATTCGGATGCTATACCTATGAATCCAAACAATGTATTGGCTTTTAACACCCTCTTTACATTGCTGGCTTGGTTTAAAAGCTCTTGTTGTTATAACTTAAGTCCTTTTAATAGTTTATATTATCAAGTTTAATGTTATTCATGATATAACTGGTCCTGACATTTTGTTGCCAATGTTTCACACTTTACACTGAAGTCCATTTACCTTGTTTAGACCCAATTAATCAGTTGATCAAGATTTCTCTGAATTACAGTACAAGCCTCTGCAATGCTTTGTCTGCTCGGTTACCTATTTTAGAGTCATCAGTGACTTTAGAGAGCTTCCAAAATTATCCTTCATTAATGTCACTTATATAATTTTAAAAAGATTAGGACCTAACACTGAAACCCGTGGCACTCAATTTGTAACGCCCATCCAGTCTTAAGTCTAACATTTATTATAACCTTTTGCTTATGTCTGGTAAGCTCATCTTTCATCCACCTGGGCAAATTGCCACTGAAATTATGAACTTTTAGCTTCTGAAGGAGTCTTTTGTTTGGAACTTTGTCAAAAGACTTTTGAAAATTGAAACAGACAACATTATCAGATTTAGTTTCATTGTTCATATTCCGTATAAAATTTTAACAACTAATACATTCATGAGCCAAGAGTGCTTATTACAAAAACTATGTTGCAAATCTGATGAGCGTATTTGTTTCAAAGCATTAGACAAACTTGTCTCTAATGATAGTTTCTAGCAACTAACAGACCACTGCTGCTACACTAATCAAACAGTATTCTTCTGGCTTCGCTTGGATGTAATTTTTTAAAATATCAGTGTTACATATGCAAGCTTCCACTCTTGTGGTACCTTTTCTATATGCAAGAAAGAAGGAACCAAAGGCCGGAGCCCGCAAACCATTCCTTCCAAGAAAAAACAAAAACAATACAAAAGTGAGCCAAATTCAAGATTCGTTCATTGCAGGATGCGTGGACACACTGCGTTTGAAAGACTGGAGATCATATGAAGTAGGAAATACAGACAGATAGAGAGACTTCCAGAGCTGACCTGTTGCATAAATGAAGGACTGGGTGTAATGGTTAACTCTTGCATTAGAGAGTTGGACAGAAAAGGGATGAGAATTTGCTAGATGGGTGCGACACACCCGTTGTAGAAGTGAAGGGATGCAAGCAGACAGTTCAGAGGTGCAGTGACCATTGAAGTAGCGATAGAAAAGAGATAAAAATGCAACAGTGTAGCAATGAGACAGAGGTTGAAGTGAGCCAGTAAGAGGAGGAGAGTTGATGAGACGAAAAGCCTCTGACTCCATCCTATTGAGAAGTGCTGTATGTGGGGAGCCTCCCCATACATGAGACTTGTACTCTAAACAGGGACGAATAAAACCCGTATATAAAGTCAACAACTGTGCAGGGGAAAAGAAGGTATGGAGTCAGCTTAGCACACATAATCTCTTGGAAGCAGATTTTACAAGAGATGCAATATGATCTTTCCAAGATAAGTCCCGAGTGAATGAAACCCCAAGCATGTTCAAGGATGATGCAGGACTGAGCTGGATATTATTAAACATTAGTGGGTATTCCTGTGGAAGATTTTATCGCGTTGATAGGTGTAAAAACTGAGTTTTTGATGCAGTATAAACAACAAGATTATTTTTACCCCAGCCGGAGATACGAGCCAAGTCAGATATTAGGTGTGCCATAGCCTCATCCCTTGTTTGTTGAAGTAACTGCTGAGACGGACGTTCCGGGAACCAAATGGAAATGTGAAGGGTGGAATCGTCAGCATACGAGTGGATAAGGTTAGATGTACGGCTTAAAAGGTCATTGATGAATAAAAGGAAGAGAGTTGGTGATAGGACAAAGCCCTGAGGAACACCACTGTTGATAGACCTAGGAGAAAAACGATGGCCATCTACAATAGCGCTATAGAACGACCAAAAAGGAAGCTGTAGATGAAGGCACAGATAGAAGGATAGAAACCGTAAGAGGGCAGTTTGGAAATTAAAGATTTATGCCAGACTCGATCGAAAGCCTTTGAGATGTCAAGTGCAATGACAAAGCTTTCACCAAAGTCCCGAAAGGAGGATGACCAGGAGTCTGAAAAGTAGGTGAGATAGCCAGTGGAGCATCCCTGACAGAACCCATACTTACGATCAGAAAGAAGGTTGTGATAGGAAAGATGCTTTAAAATTATTCTATTAAGAAGTGACTCTATGGCTTTTGAGACACAGGATGTTAAAGCAATTGGACGATAGTTAGAGGGTTGGGAATGGCCACCCTTCTTTGGGACTGGCTGAATGAGAGCAAACTTCCAGCAAGAAGGAAAGGTACAAGTTGACAGACAAAGGCAAAAAGAGTTTACCTAGGCAGGGTGTAAGCACTGAAGCACAGTTCTTGAGGACAATAGGTGGGATTCCATCAGGCCCATATTCCTTGTTAGTATTAAGGCCAGTGATGGTAGAAAATACATCAGTTGAAGAAATTTTAATGTTAGCCATGAGGAAGTCTGAGGAGCGAAGTGATGGGGGAACAGCACCGGAATCGTCTAAGGTGGTATTGCAGGAAAAAGTCTTAAGAAAGAGATCTGCTTTATCAGCAGAAGAAATAGCTACAGAGCCATCAGAACAGAACCATACTGCTCTTTAAGTTAAAAAGTTCAGTTAAAGGCTTTGATAGTTCATTCTGTAGTTCCATTAATACAAGTGGAGATATTTTGTCCTGCCCATTCACCTTAAGTTTGCTAACTGCAAGTTGTACTTCTCTTTCATTAACTGAAATATGAGTGATTATGCCACCTTCTTCTATGAGAAGTGGTGGAACTGCAGAAATCCTACTTGTATTTTCTAATGTAAATACTGATGCAAAGACTGTATTAAGAAGTTTCACCATTTTAGCTGCATCTGTATGCTCTCGATTGTCAGTGATTCAGGGTCCCATTATTGGTGTAACTTTTGCTTTTGACGATGGAAGATTCATTGGGGTTTACCTTACTGATACTGCCAATACGGGCCTGAAGCATTTCCTTACTTTCCTTTTTTTTTTTTCTTTTTTTTTTTGGCATACTATCAGAGTGCATCATATTTATTTTTACCACTTTGATTTTTTGTGCCGTTATAATTTTTGTTTAGGTAACAGTCAACGAAATAATGTTATTCCACCATATGGGTTTGGAAGTTTTGACAGGCCATCATTGTACACTGTAATACATAACCTAGCTGTTCTTTTGAGACTTTCTGCAAAAAATTGCCATACATAATTGATAGCTAACATTTAAATGATGGGATGCCAGTCACTGGCAACTATAATTGCCATTCTTAAAGTTGGGCATATTTTCATAACTGGCCTTGACTTTGTCTTCATTGCATATAAAGTTAAATGTAACTACCGAATGTGATGATTGCTTGTGCTAAATTCTTCTCCCTAGAACGTTACTCACTGAATTTCTGATTTGGCTAACACAAGGTTTAAGATGTTAGCTCCATTGATGGATAATTTATGAAATGGTGCAATGAACTTTTTTATATAGGTCTAACTCTGTAAGCAGGGATAGAGTTTTTCCCCAGTTTGGATTTGGTAAATTAAAATTGCCAAATATTAAAGTGTTTTGCATTGAAGTTATTTCAGCAATTTGATTTTAGATTTCATGGACGATCAGTTAAACCAGCTGTGATTTTATGGCGAAATTAGTTTCTAAGCTCTATGTAAATACTATCATTGTTTTCAGTAGATGGCTTGGTAGTTATAACTGTTGGCATCCTGATTTAATATATAACATGCCACCCCCTGCTCTATCCTTCCTTTCTCTACTGAAAATGTGATAACATGGTAAATTAAACTTCGCCAGAAAATCCCTTTGTTCAGTATTGAACCACGATTCTGTTATGCCAGTTTAAATCATAATCTTATTTTTTTTTATTTATTTTTATTTTTTTATGTGACCGACTCTGGGCATAGGCATCACAGCCTGCTTTCAGGGCCCAGTAGTCCTCGTATGTACCGCACACCTCTACATGTCACCACTTCGGCGCTAACACCCACCGTCCATACTGAATACATTCTAGGGCTGTCTCATACAGGACTGGTGTATTGGTATTAGCGGGGATATTTTTACATGTCGGCGGGTCTTCTGGTAAATCAGTAAAGTCTGATATTTATGAAATTCAAATCCTTAAACTGTTCCCTGCCCCAGCGAGATTTGAACCCGGGTCCATTAGGAGTGCAGACCAACTCCCTATCGATTGAGCCACCGCCTCCCCCAAAGTAAAGGTATGAGCCTCTGAATAAAAAAATTTATTACATCACTGCATGCATTTACGAGAAGAGCTTTTATGTATTTTACTTTATGATGTATTATGTATTTCCTTTATGATGACATTCCCAGCACCTACCCCTGAGAGTATGCATGAAATTAAAAGGTTATATTTTTCCTTGTTGAGCCGGATCATCTTCCTGTATTTCTCCATCAGTTCCTCCAGTCAGGTTTGTACGACATCAATGGTACCTGCATGAATAATACATTCATTCATCACCTAATCATGTGCCCCATGAGGATCGTAGGAGCCCGGGGCTAGGCAAATTGGTCCTGACATTTAAGATAAGTGACCAGCCTCACTCATCCCTGAGTGGCATTACATGAGCAATAAACCCCAACAACCCCTTGGATATAAATCCGCACTGGCTCAATCCGACTGGAGCGCCTTCATTACCCTCTAAACCACTAAGCGCCATACCTTGGTTATATGGTCCCCACCCAGCGTAGGAAGTGGTTTCCTGGTGTACAGGAAACCATTTGACTTGTCACTCAGTGTATAGTCACCCGTTGACAGAAGGAAGAGGGAAGAATGAAGGAAAAAAGGACAGAAGAGGAAGGCAGGAAAGAAGGAAGAGAGGAAAGGGCAGTCACTCGAGAGCAGCACTACATCGAGTGAGGGGGTGGTGTTTATTATTATTATTATTTTATTATTATTATTATTATTATTATTATTATTATTATTATTATTATTATTATTATTATTACTGTGTTGCAATAACAGTCCCAACGTTCAGCATAGGAGTGACGATTCGAAAAACTATCCATCCATTCATCATCCAATCCTATGTTGCCCCATGAGAAGCGTAGGAGCCCGGGGCTAGGCAAGTTGGTCCTGACATTTGAGATGAGAGTGACCAGCCTCACTCATCACTGAGTGGCATTACGTGAGCAATAAACCCCAACCATCCCTTGGCTATAAACCTTCACCGGCTCAATTTGATTGGAGCGCCGTAATTACCCACTAAACCACCAGGCACTAAAATTTGATTATATGGTTACCACAGCAAAGTAAATGGTTTCCCGATTTACAGGAAACCATTTGGCTTGTCACTCAGTGTAGAGTCACCCACAGGCAGAAAGAAAAGGAAAGAATGAAGGAACGAAAGACAGAGGGAGGGAGTGTAAAGTCACCCATAGGCAGAAGCACGAGGAAAGAAAAAAGGAAAGAAAGACAGAAGAGGATGGAAGGGAAGAAGGATCGAGGAGAGGAAAGGGAAGGCACCCGACAGCAGCACTACATCGAGTGAGTGGATGGGGAGCTCCCCCACCTACCACATTTCGAATAACTAGCCTTGAAAAATTTATAAATGCATGGGCAATAACAGGAACTTTGCTTAACTCCTTAACTGCGGCGATATCTTGAATATGCCATTATTGCTTCCATCATGCATTTCTGTTTAGCTTTAAGAGAGACTTTCGGCTTTGTAGAGGTTAGGTGTGGTTTTCATGAACCCATTTGCATCAAGTGTCCTCACTGTAGGGCGGAGCTGGTCAATTTCAAAAGTTAATAAAGGGAGGAACCCCGGGGTAGGAACCAATAAGCTTCGTGACTGTGAGCCGATAGGCGGAAGGCAGTATGCCTAGTACCCATCCAGCACAATCCCTCACACAGGAACCATGGGAGCTAATAGTTTAACCTCTTCACTGTTATCTGACTCATTGGCTGCAGTCAGTCACCCGTTCAGTTCAGTGTCTAGGAAAACAATGTACAGTATATAGACAAAAACGTCATAAGGAACAAATTAAGCTTCTTTTCACCGACATAGTTAAAGAAACACAATATTTATATTTGTGTGTAATCTCTCTCTCTCTCTCTCTCTCTCTCTCTCTCTCTCTCTCTCTCTCTCTCTCTCTCTCTCTCTCTCTCTCTCTCTGTAAATATACATATATCATCTGTAACCTTCTTCACCCAACACGTAAGACTTTTTTCCTCCCGGAGAGTGAGTTCTTGTACCCTGAGAATGTATCCTAAAAGCCTGAGTTCTTATACTGTTACCACTGATGCTTTCGTGGATAAAAGATTACAGTATTTTAGTTTGACTAAAAATGGACCTTTTAGCTAAGGGTGAGCCATAGCAGCCAGAGAGTGCCAAAAGCATCCAGTCAGTGTGGCGATCCCTTAGTGTGGCTCCTCGGGCCGCTGCCCTGGAACATTTAATTTGCATCACACATCTGAACCCAGAAACCGTGGCATACGCAACTTCCAAACTTATTAAGAGCCCCACTTCCCATAAAACCTCTGGCTAAAAAGATATCAACGGGTATATATATATATATATATATATATATATATATATATATATATATATATATATATATATATATATATATATATATATATATATATATCTCACCTACTAAGTACTTAACCATCACATAAGAGTGAATTTAACATAAGAGTGAAAAACTGTCAAAAACTGATAGGTCTGTAATAACAAGATAACGAACTCGTCTTGTAAACTGGTCAGTATCCTTTATAAATACAGTCCTAAGTGAGAACAAGCAGGAACACCTCCAATCAGTTAACATGCATCAGCATCACCCCAACTCTATTTGCATTCGTCTTTTTCCACCTTTCGCTTAATATTTTAGTTTTCCTATAATGCCAACAAACATGCGAAAATATGTATCACAGAAAGAAAGAACGAGACGAAGTGTGAGTGTGAGGAAATATGGACTAACGAGGGAGAAAACCGTAAAAGAAGAGAGAGAGACAGACAGACAGACAGACAGAGACAGAGAGACAAAGAGAGAGAGAGAGACAGACAGACAGACAGAGACTGAGTGTGTTTGTGTGTGTGTGTAATTTTTTTTTTTTTTTCACCGGGTCGGTCAGGATCACTTGATGGTCGTGATCGTCAGCATTTTACCCTCCCGGAAGGGAGCTGAGAGCTCATATAGTCCGATCTAAGGGCAAGGCTGCGACCTTCACACACCCACACACCAGTCCCCTTGCTCAAGGGGGACAGTAACCACCCACTTCGTCAGTGAAACTTTTCACAACCTGAGCGAGGCGCGAACTCCCGTCTACCAGATGGTAAGCGAGAACGTTACCACTGCGCCAGCAAGCGGTGTGTGTGTGTGTGTGTGTGTGTGTGTGTGTGTGTGTGTGTGTGTGGACTTCTATCTTACCTGGAAAATGAAAACAGGGAAAAATAAAAATGTCAGAGAGAAAGAAAAAAGGAATGAGGGTGAGAAGATAAGGTGAAAGATGAAAAGCTGAGAGGGTACATAAAGGTGAATGGGAGGGAAAGAGGGAGCAAGGGAAAGAGGAATGGAAGATGAAAGAGAGATGAAAAGTGAATACAGAAAAGGAAGGCAAGATTGGAGACAAAAATGCAGAATGAAAAATAAGAGAGAGAGAGAGAGAGAGAGAGAGAGAGGGAGTAAAATGATATGGAGGGAATTATCAAGGGAGGAGAAAGTAGATAAGGGGAGAGAGGGTGAATACGTATGGAGGGCAGAGTAAAGGGAGACAGACAGGCAGGGAGGGGGTACAGAGAGAGCGAGACAGAGAAAGGAAGGTGGGAGAAAAAAATTCTATAACAGAACAATCGAGAGAGAAAGAGAACAAGGCAAAGAGAACACGACTTACAGAAAAGGGATTTGGGAGCGCAAAGAGTTGATAAGAGAGGGAAGCAGAAGAAAATGCTAGAACAATGGAAAGAAAGTGAAGTAGTGTGCTAGAGTGGAAAGGATGGGGACAGTAATAGGATAAGAAGTACCAAGGAAAAGACAAAACGAAACAGAGAAAAAGGTGATAAGGGAAAGTAAAAACATTGTACAAAGAGAAGGAGAAATGGAAAGGAGGGAAAGAACAAAAGTAACAGGTGGTAGGAGAGGGAGCTATAAAAAGAATTGAATTTAAGAAAAAATAGCTACAGAGAGAAAGAGAGAGAGAGAGAGAGAGAGGGGGGGAGGATCCATGGTGGGAGGGATGGAAGAAAGGAAGGAAAGAGATTAGGGGAGGTGTAGTGGTGTGGGAGTGGCACCTACACGGTATTGAATTCCTTAGTGGGCGGGGACAAAATTAGCCCGGGAGAGAGAGAGAGAGAGAGAGAGAGAGAGAGAGAGACAGACAGACAGACAGACAGACAGACAGACAGAATGTATACATATTTATATATATGTATGTGTATATGCCTGTGTGTGTGTGTGTGTTTGTGTGTGTGTGTGTGTGTGTGTGTGTGTGTGTCATTGAGCTCCTTCGCGTGAGTGAGAGAGAAGGAATGACAGAAATGACACAGGGAGGGAAGAAGTGAACAAGTATGGGAGATGGCGATATGGGGGGGGGGAGGATTTAAACAAATGTACTGTGAAAGGAAAAACATAAGAGAGAGAGAGAGAGAGAGACTTTTCCTATCCCAGGGCTATTGAACTACTTAAGAAGTAGGGCCGAATTATGAAACTCAGATTAACAAAAGGGACATACATTATTTCACCTGTATTTTTCCTTCCATCTAAACACTTATACACAGAAAGAATCGACAAATTCATATTGTATTTGCGTTTACATTTTCCGCTGAACACATAATAAAAGGGATAAAGCAAAACTTTCTGCTTCATGCTTGCTTATTTGTTTATTTTTATTCTTCTGAGTCGGTTAAAGACCAAACAAAAACGACTCAAGGGCCGGATGTGGCCCGCAGGCCGCCAGTTGAATAACCCTGCCTTAATCCATTCACTACTAAATATTGCTTTTAACCTCTTCAGTCCAAAGGTGTCTCTTTCATTATCTTCTATCAGCCACCAGACGATCTAGTATTGCCTTGAAAAGACATCTTGTAGTGATGAGAATAACGGAGCGAGCTTACAATCCCTTCAGTACATGCTGTCTTAAAAAAGAAATAATGTAATAGCCGGCTAATAATAAGCATGAAGTGAAATTTACGGTGTCAGTGATGGGGATAAAGCTGAATAAAAGAGTTTGGTGGTATCACAATAAGTATAAAACGGAAGTCAACCTTCCATACCTATTTTTAGCAACGCATTCATTATTAACTGCCTCGTCTAAGTTACCAAAGTCGTCTGATGGTTTAACGTGAAACAACGAACCAATTTTGAATGACAGTATAATTCAAAATTGGCTCATTTTTTCACATTAAAGACCCTGTTCCGACCGACCGACCTACGTTCGTCTGTTGTTTATTGTTTTACTTGCCCAGGTAACAAGGCCTAGTATATTGGTAGTACAATCTGTGCTTTCAAAGTTAGGACAGACGTACATATGAGTCAGTCGAGCAAGACAGGCCGAAGACTCAGGTCCCTTCCTCACTCAGCAGAAAGAGACATTTGTGAATCACGTGATATCATCCTTAAAAAAAGAGTATTTTAAAATATTAGCTGCTTCATCAAACACTGACTTAAGATAGAATCAGTATATATTAAGATCCATAACCAACCTCTAAATGACAGTGTCTAAAGTACCTCTAGTAACTCTGTTTTTTTTTTTTTTTTTTTTCCCTTTTTAGACCTTGCGTCCGTGTGTTTTTTAATTTACGCAATAGTGTGATTGATATTTAGTGTTTTGACTTTATTTTTTTTTCCCTTTTACATCGCTGATGATGACATTTTAAATGTCGAAACGTTTGTAACAGAGATGCAATATACTCCTGTCAGAAGGTTTTTCCGCAGCGGGATAAAATTATTTGATGGTAGTAAAAAAAAAATGAAAAATGTCATTGTGCTGGAGGCGATATAGTCATCTAAAAGTCCTACTTTCATGCACATAACATAGAGGGTGGGAGTGGTAGAATGAATGGCGTTTGGAGAGGAGGAAATATTAATTTATATGAACATTCCTCACCGCATCCCCCTCTTCTTTCTCCCTCTCCCTCCCTCTCTATCTATCTGTCTATCTATCTATGATAAGTCCCGCCTCCCCCCTCTCTCTCTCCCTTCCTCTCTAACTGTTTATTTGTCTATCTCTATCTATCTATCTAGCTGTCTGTCTATCCGTCTGTCACACATGGCATAGAGGGTGGGGGTAGTAGAAGGAAAGGGGTTTGGGGAGGAGGTAATATTAATTTATATGAGCATTCCTCCCCGCCTCCCCCTCTCTCTCTCCATCCCCCCCTCTCTCTCTATCTATCTGTGATAAGTCCCGCCTCCCACCCTCTCCCTTACCCCCTCTCTCGATCTATCTATATCTGTCTGTCTATCTATCTGTCATCTATCTATCTATTCCTCCCCCCTCTGTCTCCTCTAATGCTTCACTTTCTGATTTAATTTCCTTGACTTATAATTCTCCCCTGCTTCATCTCTACCGTCCCTTTTCCACGTCCCTTCATATTTTTTAGACAGCTTTTGTAATTACTTTCTTCTTCTCTCTCTCTTCTCTCCCATTTCTAAATCGCATGTTGTTTTTACTCCCCCCCCCTTCCGAGTTTTCTTTCCTCCTCATTCAGCATTCCTCTTTTTTTCTCTCTCTCTTTTTTTCCTTTTTTCTCTCCCTCTTCCAACCCCCTTTAACGTTATCTCGCACTCTTTTTTCCTTTTCCTCCCCATTTCCTTTCCATTACCTCTACATTTCTTTCCTTTCTCGCCATTTCTCTCTCTCTCTCTCCTTTTTTTCCTTCCACTCCTCTTCTTCCAAAATTCCTCCCATTTGTCTCTCCAGCTTCCTCTCCCTCCTATATCCCTCACCAATTTTTCTCTTCTCTCCGTCCCTTTCAGTATATTTCTTCCTTTCATATCAGTTTGCACCTCTTCCTTCTTTTCTCTCGTTTTTCCACACCCCTCTTTCCTCTCTGTTGGCCTTTTCCCTCCTTCTTCCTCTTTATATTTTTCCTTCTCGTTGTCTTGCATTTATTCACTCTCTCCTACCTTCCTCTTTCTTTGACTACGTCAGTTAGATAACGTATTGCTATTGTTATCAGACAAATTTATTCTGCTACAGAAAGCCCACTGCATTTGGAAGGGATAAATGAAGAATGTAACTACCCGTGCCAGTTTGAAGAGAGTCTCCAATTGTGAATAAAATAGCCAGAAAATAGAAAGAATAAACTATAAATACTGTACTCGAACGGAAGAGGTGGGTTCTTTTTAATTTTGTTTTCCTTCACTTATGTTTACTCTTCCTATTCCCTCAACCTTTTCTTCCTTTCCGATTACCTTTATTTCTTTCTTTTCAATCTCTCTTTCTGCACTACCCATTTTCCACTCTTCCTCCTATTCACTCTCCCTATTCTCTCTCTCTCTCTCTCTCTCTCTCTCTCTCTCTCTCTCTCTCTCTCTTGTCCCCATTCCTTCCTTGTAATTCTCTCATTTTCTGTTGTGTTAGGATCTTTTATTGTTTTAGCTCTCACTTTTTCTCTCTTTTTCTCTCATCTCTTTTCCCCTACTTTATTTTTCCTCTATTTCTCTGCCTCATTTTCCTCTATTTTCCCTCCAGCTTTATGCCATTCCTTTTCTTTCCTCCCTTTTTTTCCTCTCTCTCTTTCCTTTCCTGATTTATCTCTTTCCTTCATATCCTCCCCTTTTCGTTTTCCCCTCTTATTCCTCCATATTTCTTCACTTCCCTCTCCTCTTCTCATTCTTTCTTTTTCCTCTCATTTACCCATCTTTTTCCTTTCTTTCCTTCCCTCTTTTTCAGCTTTCTTTCCCTCTCCCTCCTCTCTTAGACGATTTTTTTCTCTCTTGTTTTATACTCCTTTCCCTTCCTTCCTTCTCCTTTTTCGTCTTTTTTTTCTTTTATTTCTCCTACAGTCTCCCCTTCTTTTGCTCTCTCTCTTTCCATCCTCTCTGTTTCCCTTTTTCTACTCCTCTCATACTCTCTTCTCCCTCTCTCTCTTCTATTTCTCATTTTCGTCACTCGTCTCCTTTCCTCCTACTTTCGTTTTTTTCTCCATGTTCCTTTCTCTTCCACTTCCTTTCGTCTTCCCCCTCCTTTTTCCTCCTCTTTTTGTTTCTTCCTATCTCCTGTCCGTCCTTTTGCTTTCACTCTTTTCCTTTCTTTTCCCTCTTCCTTTCTCTCCAGGTCTCCACGGAGCTCTATACACCACCCTAGGGACCTTTCCACCTCCCCTCTCCCTCCTCTTCCTCCTTCTTCCCCCACATCCTCTCTAGCATCTCTCTCTTTCTCTCCCGTCTCTCCCTCTCCCTCCCTCCTTCTATCACTCACCCTACCCTCTCCACCCTCAGCACTATCCCCATTCTCTGTAACTCCCCCTTTCTTCCTTTCCCACTACCCATCCTTATTCTCATCCCCTTCCCCCCTTTCCAGCCTCTCTTACTTCCTCTCCCTCTGCTCCCTTCATCCCCCATGCCATTTTCCCTATCGTCCCCTCCTTGCCTCCCTCTTTCCCACCTTTCCTTCTTTCTGCTTCATTCCTTCCTCCATTCCTCTAATCCCTCTCTTTCCATCCTACCATCCCCTCTTTCCTGCTGTTCTACTTTATCCCCCTCCTCCCTCCCTATTCCCGTCCCTTCCTTTCACACCCCCCTCCCCCTCATTCTCCTCCTCCCTACCCCTTTTTTCTCCATCTCTCCCACGAGTACTGTTCTCTCCCTCTGGACTGATCCACCCTAATAGTGCTTCCCTTAACCCCCTTTTTCTCTCTTTTTTTCTTTTCTCTCTCCTATGTTTCTCGTTTTTGCGCTTACCCTTCATTCGTACCTTCCTCTTTCTAATTTACTTTCTCTCTCTCTCTCTCTCTCTACTTCCCTTATGCCTCACCCTTTTTCTCTCTATTAATCTGTTTTTATTTACTTCAACCACTCATACTTATCTCCTTCTCAGTCTTTTTCATGACAGTGTATCCTCTCTTTCCATTCTCTCCTAATTTTTTCACTCCTTCGCCTCCCACTTTCGTTCTGCCTTACATCTTCACCCATAGTGCTCCCTATATTTTTTCCATTCCCATGTCTTCCACTTTTTCTCTCTTCAGTCCTGTCTTTTCATTTACACTCTTGCTCATTTCCACTCCTTTGCATCTCTCCTACACATCTTTCCTTCTTCTTTTTCTCTCACACACCTCCATCTTTTCCTCCATTACTGCCCTGTTTCTCCTCCCTTATCTCCCTCTAAACCTCCATTACCTCTCTTATTCCTCGTTTATTTCCTTCTGTTTCCTCCCATACCTTTCCCTTTTTCCACCTGCACCTCCCTTTTTCTCCTTTCTTACCTCCTATTCCTTCCTTACCTCCCTCTTCTTCCTCGCTTATCTCCTACCTTTCCTACTGCGCCTCTGACTTCATCCTCTTTTATCCCCCTCATTTCTCCCTTACTTCTTTACTTTATTTTCTTATGTCTCCTTTTCTTTACTCCTTTTCTCCCCTGTTTCCTCTCCCTTGCTTTCCTCTGCCGTCATCTACTTCCCTTTTCCTTCGACTATCCCCCTTATCCTCCCTTTTCCTTTCCTCTTTTCTCATTTTATATCTTCTTAATTTTTGTCTGTACGTTTTCTGATATCACTGTATCTTGTTTTTGAGTGGTTCATATAATTCTTATATGGAGAGAAAGTTGGGAATTAAAGAGAAAAGAAATAGTGGAGGAAGGAAGGAATGACAGGAGGAAGAGGAGGAGGAAGGGAAAGATAAAAGAGGAAAGAAGCGTGAAATGAAGGAAGAGTAAGGATGAAATGGAGAGGAGAAGGAGACATGAGAGGAGGGAGGAAGGATGAAGGAATACCGGAGCGAAGGAAGAAAGAATGAAGGAAAGAATACACAACAGAGTTAAGGAATGAAGGAGGGGAGAAAGGAGGAAGAGAAAGGGGAAGAAGAATTGAAGAGAGTAAGGAAGAAGGGAGAATGGAGAAGGAAAAAATTGGACAAGTGAAGAAAGAAGATATCAAGAGGACAAGAAGGAGCCTAGAAAAATATGAAATAGGTTAATTTGGAGAGGGTAGATGGGGAGAAAAGTAGAGGAAAGAAAAGAAAAAAAAGGGACGAAAACTAAGGGAATATAATACGGCATGGGGAGAAGAAAGGAGAAGCAACAGAGGGAAGAAGGAAAAGATTGAAGTAAATGAATGATAGAAGAAAAAAAAGATTCAAGACATGAGTACGTAAAACTTGTATAAAGAGAAGGATTATGATGATGATGATGATGATGATGATGATGATGATAAGGAGGAGGAGGAGGAGAAGAAGAAGAAGGAGGAAGAGAAGAAGAAGAAAAGAGAGGATGGTAATGAGGAGAAAGTGGAGGAGCAAGAAGAAAGAAGAGAAGCCGTAGTGGTAGTAGTAGTAGTAGTAGTGGTAGTAGTAGTAGTAGGAGGAGGAGGAGAGAAAGAAAAAAATATTGTAAAGAAAAGAGGAGGAGGAGGAGGAGGAAAGTAATTGGAGGAGGAAAGGTAAGGAGCGGAGGTGAGGGAAAATTAAAAGACCTTATTAAATGTTTATAAAAGTTGGGCCACGGTGTAAGGTCACGGGTCGATGCCACAATTTACCTTATTACACCCGCGACTCACGAAGCGAGAGAGGATGTTGTGCTTTGATCAGAGTGCGCACGCGCGCGTGCGTCCGTGCATGTGTGTGTGTGTGTGTGTGTGTGTGTGTGTGAACAAAACTTTTTTTTTTCTGAGGGGCATGAATAATTGACTGAGTTTTGAGAAAAATCAACGACGAAGGTCAGAAAACACTGTCAAAGCTTGACCCGTGATTGTAGTTATTAAAAAAATAAATAAAACAGCTTTAATCCGATTTTAACCAACCTTCATGAATGGATTGAGGGTCAACCAAAGAGTAAAGCTCTTATATTTGAGAACAATAAATGAAAGGTCAGGACCACCAGATAGGTCCAACTTGAGCACTCTTTATCCAATTTAGACCAAGCTTTGTGGAATGGTTGTGCCTAAGCTTAGAGTAATAGGAATTGCATGGAAAAGATGTTTTCATTATTTCATGTGATTTGTATATATTAGGGGGTGCTGAATTAAAAAATGAAAATCATTTTTCTCCATCACGTAACATTTTAGGTGGTAGATGGTGGCAACCACCATACACTCACTTCATGTAGTGCTGCCTATTTTTTTCATCTTCATTATTGTTCTGTGCCTGCCTCCTCTTTTCCTATTTCTCCCATATTTCCTGTTACTTGTTATTACTCTTCTTTCCTTGTCAGGTGGCTTTACATTGAGTGATAAGTCTGATGGTTTCCTGTAAGCCAGGAAACTATTTACAATGCAGGGTTGTAACCATATAATCAACCCATAAGTGTTCCCTACGTGTCAACAAGTGGGTTGGCGGAGGGTTAGTGTCTCTTCCCTTAAAACAGCGGTTCTCAAACTTTTTAGTGTGTGACCCTATTTGGAAAATTTCAAGACTTCGCGACCCACAGGGTAAGGAGAGAGAGAGAGAGAGAGAGAGT
Organism: Coenobita brevimanus; assembly: GCF_032717465.1. Classification (NCBI taxonomy): domain Eukaryota; kingdom Metazoa; phylum Arthropoda; class Malacostraca; order Decapoda; family Coenobitidae; genus Coenobita; species Coenobita brevimanus. The sequence continues at coordinate 24,627,985 of NC_136991.1, read as the reverse complement.
AACCGGTATATAGCCTATCGTAATTATTATGAATATGTTAATAGCGTAATAAGGATAATTACAGTTTCAATTAAGTAAATAAAATACGTTGAAAGCATTAGGCCTATTGTATGTCCCTGCGACCCATCAAAATTCCTCTCGTGACCCACCTTTGGGTCGGGACCCATAGTTGAGAACCACTGCCTTAAAACAATGTAACATAAAGTCAAACGGCCACTCCTTATCAGATTTTGGCGTTTGGCTATAGGGAGAGAGAGAGTTTCACGTATCATTTTTTCAAATTTTTTTTTGTAGTTTTCAATTATAGGTTTTTTATCATTCCGCACTATGTAATTATATACATACGAATGTTTTATTGCAATGATAATATGTTTGAATTTAGTATTTTCTAATATTATAATCCATGTTTAAAACACCACAGTTTATTGTGTTTGATAACACTGTGTAACAAACTAAATTTTTATAATGTTGATTTTTACACTATTTCTGATCAATGTCAATGCTTAGATTCCGAATATGCTATTATTTTGTTTAAATTTAGAGTTACAGGAATTATGTAAGAACATATGTATCGTACAAGGACAGGAACTGCAACTTATTACCATTTCGATAATGTTCAGAATGTCAAAGAACTGATATATTTCCGGGTGTATATTATGAAAATACTGTAACTAGAAAATGAGCAAATAGTAACATCACAAGAAATGCAGGGGACATAGTATCTAGAAATGCACATTTGATCTTGAGTTTCTTCTGTATCTGTGACGACAATCGCACAACAATCCCTAAATGTAATCGCCCATTGCCGCCTCGTTCCACCTGCCCTGATATCTGGTTTCCATCAGCAGAATGTCCTGGTGGAACTGTTTGCCATTCTCCTCGCTGACTGCACCCAAGTTGCTTTTTAAGAAATAAAGGCGGGAATGCAAATAGTGCAATTTGATTGACATTCTGTGTCCAAGACAATGGAATGCGCCGATCAGGTCATCAACGAGCTGTGCAGACTATGGCCTCCTCTGGTTGCCAAAAAAACCTTCCACAACCCCTCTAAAAGCATTCCAAGCACACAGTTCAAGATTGGTCATTTTACCCCTGGAGTTCACGACTTGCAAGCATTCTTGAAACTTGGTGAATATGCCAGCAGTCACCTTTGCCATGTTTAACTTGGGAAACATTGATCGGATATGCAGAAACGCATCACCATCCTTGTCAATGGCTTTCATGAACAATTTCACAAGACCAAGTTTTATTTGTAGCCACAGTAGCAATACCTTCTCTCTGGAGATCAGTGGAGCTCTCAGAACATTGCACGAGCCTGGTGTGAGAGTCTCTCTGAGATGGCAGTATTTCCTCACGAAATGTTCTGCATCGCTCCGGCTGTCTCACAAGCATATGAAACATGAGTACCTTGTATAACCACCTTGCATTCGAAGTAGCAACGATATCATTTTGAAATCCCCACAAACCTTGCAAATGTGATCTGAGTACTTGATCTTTGTCAGACAAATCTTCACTTTCTCACAGCCTTCTTTCAATTCCACAGAATGTGCAACTGCAATTGATGGGAGTTCATTGCCATCATTCAAAAGTACAGCTTTTAGGTTCTTTACGGAACTCTCTACAAAGAGTCGCCATTCTGACGCCTTGTAATCCACTCCCATGGCTTGGAACAAACCCTTAACATCAAAACAATAACACAACAAGGTTTCTTCACAAAATTTGAAGAAGGATACAAACTTGCCATGGCAATTCCGATGACTCAGCTTGAAACTCGAATTCAACAAGTTCCATTCACTTAGACATGACGCCAGCAGCTCAGCATTGGACTTGGTGAGTCCTAAATCTGGGACCAAGTCATCCAGTTCTTGCTGAATGGGAAGGTGTGGAGTGTCTCCGGAACATTCTTCAACATACAGTTCATCATCACTTTCCCCTCCATTGTCGACGATGTCCTCACGGTCGGAGATAACTTCCGTGTCTACAGGAGGGACAGGAATAGCCAGCTCATTGTTGTAAGGCACCAGAGAGATCAAAGAGGGCAAATTTGGTTATACAATGTTCTTTCTGCCCTTCTTGCTTTGCATCACTTATATCAACCATGCAAAAATAACAATTGTTGTGGTGATTTGAAAACTCTTGCCACACTCTTGGAACTGTGAAAGGCATCTTCTTTCTTGCTCCTCATAGTCAAGTTTCAAGCGCAGAGCGACAGCAACCATAAGTGTAATGCAGAGCCCAATCCTTGATTGCCCATTGCCATGCCAAAATATGCTTTGTATGCATGAGCAAATTTTGTCTTATGGTGGGTTTTGTGTTTGAACATATTCAGTCCAATATAGTCTCCACATGCATAACAAAATGTATCAGCTGACAGCTTGCAAGAACGTCTACTGGCCATTCTTTAGGAGCAGCTCGAAAACGTGTCAACCAGCCAAACTACCAACGTATGACTAGCTCGTCTAATGAAGTGACTCGATCTGTGTTGCATGATGCAGTAATGGTCATATCAATGACATCTGCATGGATGCAGATGGTGTGTGTGTGTGTGTGTGTGTGTGTGTGTGTGTGTGTGTGTGACGTGGTAAGCGATACGTCAGCCATTACATCGGCGCGCAGTAACAAGACTGGAAATAAACAATTGCCAATTGTTGACAAAAACCTAGAGATAGACAAACAAAACATACACTGGTGGAATAAGCGTGGAAAACTGAGTAACAAGACCAAAAAAAATTGAATAAACAAATTCTTTGTTACACAGTGTAACAAGCCAGGATATAGATGGAACACAGTTCAGTGATGAGTCATATGGCATTGGAGTGCAGCAAAAATATCTAAGTGTGACTCAGCTGACTAGTGTGCTTGTAAATTGCTTTCAGTGGAGTTTCTCTTTTTATTACAGTCATATTTACTGAAAATAGTGGTGTTTTATTGAGGAAGTAGTGATATTTATTGAAGTTTTCTTTTTCTTTACAGATGAACTAAAATTTTGATTTGCTGTTAACGATCATATTATGGCATCTAGAGGTTATGTGAATAGTCCTGATCTTTTTTGCTACATAATGGGTCACAAAGCAAGGTCACATTTTAACCAATGTGTCAGTGTGTTAAGAAAATTACTGAAACTATATTGAGCTGAGTTGTTTTTCAAAACAATGGGTCACAGGTCAGGGACACATAGAAAGGTCAGTCCCAGGCACGTTGACGCGAATTACATTCTTTGTGGTTTGGCAGATAAACACACGTTGATGTGAATTGCATGAAAAAGCAGAAAAAACGCTGTCAAAAGGAAAGTTTTCAGCCGATTTGCGTCAAATTTGGACACGTTCTAGAGGGCGCATTCTTCTTCTGAGGTAAAGACTTGGCAACACTGTAGAGCCTCCCAGGAGGCTGCCTGTAGTGGGAAACCTCAGTCAATCACAAGGAGCCAGGCTGTGAGGCTGTCATGTGTACTATCCTTTCAAATCACCCTAATTCTCTTCCTCCCACCCGGGTCGAAGCCCCAATGGACTGAGTGTGATAATATATTATTTCTGAGCATAATTTGAAGTGATTTTGTCGATGGAACATAGATATATATCTTGAGAAGAAATGGTGCCCATTATCAGTCATTAGGCCTAGGGGAAAGACGCATTTTCACTGTAGCAGGGTTTCACCACTCCACATCTCCTGGGCCCTATGCTGTGACTACACATACATATATAGAAAAGCCATTGCCTAAACTGTATAGTGTGTGAAAGCTATAGTGGCTTGCTTGGTGATATATTGGAACTAGCATGAGTTATGTACGCCATAGCCATAGTGTGGAATGGAGCAGGCATTATCTGTACGCCATAGTCAGGAAGGGATTATTAGAGGTGTTTAGGGATGGCTATTGTGATTGTCATACTGTATATGCATATGAACTTGTGTGAAATATAAGGCCACTTGCTGCGAGTGTTCATGAAGGAGTGTGGTGTGTGCCAACATAGCAGTGCATCATAAATCTCAAGGCGAAAGTGCTACGTCACGGTCATGTTGTACCGTAGTAAGGAATGTAAATAATTGCAGAGGTATGGGTGGAATAATTGTGGTTGACATGTATTTGTGTATGATTTAGTGTCAAGTGTACATGCATTGAGCTCTGAGTGTTTGTGAAGGGATAATTTTAGGGTGCATAGCATAGGTTAGCGATACCTTAGCGGCAGGTGTGCAGGTGATGTAGGGACTCCGGGCAATGACGGACATCATTGAAGAGGTACTGTAACTTGCTAAGACATTTAGTGAGAAGTTATACTTTATGAACAATGAACGTGAAATGTGCAGCGAGTGTTCATTGTGGGATATTGTGGGTGCGTAGTGTAGGTTGGCAATACCTTAGTGGCAGGTGTGTGGGGACGAAAAGATGCCGGACAATGATGGACGTCATTGAACAGGTACTGAAACTTGCTAAGACATTTAGTGAGAAGTTATACTTTATGTACAATGAACGTGAAATGTGCAGCAAGTGTCCGTAAAGGAATTCTGTGGGTGCATAGCTTAGGTTAGTGATACCTTAGTGGCAGGTGTGTAGGGACGTCAGGACGCCGGGCAACCACGTACGTCATTGAACAGGTACTGTAACTTGCTAGGATATTTAGTGAGAAGTTACTCTTTATGTACAATGAACATGAATTATGCAGCGAGTGTTCGTTGTGGGATATGGTGGGTGTGTAGCATAGGTTAGTGACACCTTAGCGGCAGGTGTGTGGGGATGAAAGGACGCCGGACAATGAAGGATATATTTGAGCAGGCACTATAACTTGCTAAGACAATTAGTGAGAAGTTACACTTTATGTACAATGAACGTGAAATGTGCTGTGAGTGTCCGTGAAGGTATTCTGTGGGAGCATAGTGTAGGTTAGTGATACCTTAGCAGCAGGTGTGCAGGGACGTCAGGACGCCGGGCAACCACGTGCATCATTGAACAGGTACTGTAACTTGCTAAGACATTTAGTGAGAAGTAATACCTTAGGTACAATGAACGTGAAATGTGCAGCGAGTGTTTGTTGTGGGATATTGTGAGTGCGTAACGTAGGTTAGCGATACCTTAGCGACAGGTGTGCAGGTGATGTAAGGATGCCGGGCAACAACAGACGTCAGTGGACAGGTACTGTAACCTGCTAAGACATTTGTTGACTATTTATGATTTATTTAAAATGTTTGTGATATGTGTCATGAGTGTTCATTGTGGGATGGGGATGCGTAATGTATGTCAGCGAATCTTAACGGCAGGTGTGCAGGTGAAGCAAGGATGCCGGGCAACGACGGATGTCAGTGGACAGGTATTGTACCTTGCTAAGACAATTGTTGATTATTTGTGATTTATAATAAAATTTTTGTGATATGTGTCATGAGACCTCGTCGAGAGATATTTTCATGTGTTGGGAGAACCTGGGGGGAAGGAGGGAATATATATATATATATATATATATATATATATATATATATCATCATCATCAGCATCAGCCGTTTGAGTATCCCCTGTAGGACCGGCCTATCCCAACCGAAGTCGGGATGATACAGCCAATGTATCTCTACCAAGTGGCTTAGGCTGTCTGGTAGAGATTGTATGTAGGGTGAGAAGTGCTTGTAAGTGTAATTGTAGTGTTGGAGTGGCTTTGGATGTGTGTGTAGTCTGTGAACCAAATGTAATCAGCCAGCGCAAGCCGACTGAGTGCAAGCTTACTTTATAGTAAGCGACACTGGTTCAACCACAGCACCCCTTGTGTCCGCCAAAGCAGTACTTGGCCGGGTGAACACTCCCAAAGTTTATTATCCTGGTGGGCCGCGAACCCTGGCTCAACCATGTGCGAAACGCACACTCTACCACTGTACCATATATATATATATATATATATATATATATATATATATACATATATATATATATATATATATATATATATATATATATATATATATATATATATATATATATATATATATATATATATATATAATTGTTCGTAAATTGTGCAGCAATCGCCGTACAGAAAGATATAACATCATTTGTGTAGTGCTACTCTCAATGGAAGGTGTTGCGTGACAGTGAATAATATCTCTTGTTTTTCAGGTGAGAACCTAAAAAGCTCATTCTGAACTTTCTGTATGCCAGTGCTTGCCACAATGGAGAAGAGGGGTTTGTCTTCTGATAAGTGGCAGAAGGTTCTCTTCGAGGAGACTGAGAGTGAGGAGAATGAGGAGCTGTGCGATGCTTCAAGTGATGAGGCCTGGGACGATGTCCAACGCCATTCCCCTTGGGCTGCTTTGCCTCCACCCCGACCACAACGGGAGCAGACACCACCACCACCAGTGTTGGGACTATCAGACCAGCCATTGTCTTCACTTGGACGACAGGCATCGTCTTTGCTCAGACCTCTCTCTCCAGCAGCCATCGCGGTCTCTCCACCTCAAGCCTCCAGTTCCCCCTTGGCCGAGCCCATTTCAGTGGTAGCAGGGCCTAGTTACCTAACACTGGCACCTGCATGCGGCACAGTGTCTGTGGCACAACTGGTGCAGGATGCGACTGTGTCATCATCCCCTGCCCTGTCAACAAGAGCGCTGTCTCCTACAGCATTCATCCCCCTTGACGTTTTGCAGCAGCAGGAGACAGTCTCATCGTCCTCATCATCGGAACCCTCACCACCTCAACGAGGCCGGCGCGGTCCATGGCCTGGCTATGGGGGGCGGCCAAAGGGTGTCCAAGGAGTCTGAAGGGTGTTGGTACACGACCCACTGCCACCACTGTGGGAGATGTTGCTGCAGAGGATCCAGGGTGGAGCAGTGGCCCATTCACACCAGCTAATAGGCCCTTCACAGGATCCCCAGGAATGAGGGTGGATCAGCCAGCAGTGCCTCTCCAGTTCTTCCAGCTGTTCTTCACCAGGGAGCTGTTGATGTATCTCACCTGCAAGACCAACAACTACACGTCATCCTGGGGACTGTGTTGGACACATGGTTCATCTGCAAAAAAGAAATGGCCAAGTTCTTGGGGATGTACTTCTTCATGGGGGTGGTGAATATGCTGACCATCAGGCATTACTGGAGGAGATCCCATCTCCATGACCACCCCCTTTTCCAGCAAGTGATGAATGGGAGGCATTTCAGGGCCATCCTGAAACACTTCCATGCCTTTAACTCATTTGCTATACCCCAGGACAATCACGACAGGCTCATCAGTGTTCGCACTGTGATGGGGTACCTCCTTCAGCGGTTCCAGTTCACCTACATACCCAAAGAGCACCTCAGCCTGGACGAGGGTTCGCTGGCATGGAAGGGGCGCCTCAGCTTCTGTGTCTACAACCCCATGAAGCCCTCAGAGTATTCCATCAAGTTTTATATCCTGGCTGAGGCTTCCTCGGGGTACATCTGGAATTTTGAGGTGTATACGGGGCAGAAGAAGGTGCTGGAAACCACCATTTGGGGCCTCATAGAGCCGCTAAATGATCAGGGATACAAAGTTTACATGGACAACTATTATAACTCTGTATCCCTGTGTGAACGCCTCATCAGTGCAAGAGCCTACGTGTGTGGGACCCTACGCCTGGAAAGAGAAGCACCAAAGCAGCTGCAGGACATTTGCCAGGACCAAGAACCTGCCAGAGGGGGACATGGCAGCAGTACATAAGGACAACGTGATGATGTTGCTGTGGAAGGACAAGTGCATCATCAACATGGTCTCCACCTTCCACAGCACAAGCACCGTCCAGAAACAGGTTCGAGGGAAGACCAGGGGTCCTGACGGAAGGACAACCTATGTCCGGAAGACTGTAGACAAGCCCGTCGTGGTGGAGGACTATAATCGATACATGGGTGGGGTGGACTACTTCGACCAGATGGTCCAATACTATCCCATCCAGCGGTAGACCATGAAATGGACCAAAAAAATTACATTCTACTTCATCCAGATGGCCATGTTCGACGCATTCGCCCTGTACAAGAAATGCTCAGTCGGGTCAGTCAGTCTGCTGGACTTTGTGGAAGAGATAGTGGACAAGTTCCTCAACTTTGATGAAGCAGAGTGGCCCGCATCAGGGCACATCATCCACAATGCCCCTGACCTTCCAACCCGACAGCCAGCAGGACCTCCGGCACTTGCAGAATCTGCAGCAGCACCACCACAGGTGCCATCACCACTGTCTCCTGGGCTAACACCATCTCCTGGATCAGCACCAGCACAGTTGCCAACACCACCATCTACAGGAGGAGGACCAGCGCAGGAGCCAGTGCCGCCATCGCCTGCAGGACCAGCACGGGTGCTGAGACGACCAGCAGCAGTTCCTGGTCTGTCAGGAGAACCTGCTGCCGCTGTCATGCCAAGCCCTGCAGCTATATTTCCAGGATGACAGGACTGGGGAAGACCAGGAGGACATCCAACCATAGAGTCATCAACGGCAGAGTGCAGGTGGATCACACACTGGGCCATCGACAGGAGAGGATCCCCAACTGAAGGAGGCTCCAGTGCACCCTGTGTGCCCTGGAGAAGATGAGGAAGGACACAAATCACATGTGTCCTGTTTGTGATGTGCTGCCTTGCGTGGGTGATTGCTTCGAACGGTACCATATGAAGCGAAGTATTCCCTAGTGGAGTGTACACACACACACACACACACACACACACACACACACACACACACACACACACACACACACTACATAACTCATCATCTTCAAATCCCACAGGGTCCTTCAGGCCCTTCAACACCCCTGGAGGAATTGAGTTTTCCGAATTTTGTTGATATGTATACTGACCTGTTATCAATACCCCTATATTTTTCACACAAATAACCATTTTCCCCTACATATTACTCATATGACAGAAAGTACAGCTTCATTAGCAGTAACTAGAACAAAATAGTGTTCATGTCTAGTAGGTTATAACACTAAAAAAACAACCCTTGGAGATTTTACAGTATGTATGTAAAAGGAAAAAAAAAGAAAAAAGGCTTTGGGAGCATAGTCTTCAGGCAAAGGGGGGAGGAAGAAAGTGTTTTTTTTTTTTCACTTGCGGTAAACCTAGGTATCGATCGAAAGAGTAATCTAGCTTTGTCATCCTAGTACTCTAAAACTATTGGACGTATCGACTTCCTGTAAGAACAATGATAAAGAGTAGTAAATTCTATGTATGTTCAGTACGAAAATGTAAGCCTTTGGGAGCATAGTTTGTAGGAAAAGGCAGGGGAATGGAGTGTGTTTTTTTTCTTGCGGTAATAATAAAAAACGCTCGGTGGAGTAATCTCACTTTGTTGACTAATTACTTGAAGACAATTGGACCTTTCAATTTCCTGTAAGAACCATGATAAAGAGCAGTAAATTCTACATATATACAGGACATAACAATGTAATATCTCTGATAAAAAGTCGTTGTTATGTAGGGGGGAATATAGCGTTTGCTGTGCCATGATAAAAGTGATGCACGGTCATGAGTACCCAGTCTTTTTTTGCAATTTACTTGGAAACTATGAGGCGTATCGATAATCTGTTTTGGCCAGGAGAAAGCTCATGAAATTCTACACAATTTTATGAAATAAAAACATGAGGTGTGTGAGAAAACTTTTGCAGGATAGCTCCCTGTACAGAAAAGTTTTTTTTAATGGCTTTCAGTTTTTGGCTATTTTCTCTAAAATTACAAATCATATCACAACCGGATACCTCTCATTAGAAAGCTGATGCAATTCTCTATCAAAACTTTTAATAACATTTTCCCGTATGATGGAAAGCATTCGAATGGTGATGTTGGGAAGTGATTTTGACATTGCAAAATGTTTATTCAGGGCCGCCTAATGTTGTTTTATTTGTGTTTTCCTGATTTCTTTTTTTTTGTGCTTATCAGCTAGAACAAACATTGACGAATAGGATCATATAGGTTTCATGGCAGTAAATTGAGGTTTGGGTGGCGAAAATGAGGCGAGAATATGTGTATTCAGCGGTGTGCAGCCAGGCTGGCTGGGCAGCCAGTCGAGTAAAATCATGTGTCGGGAAACTTAATGGGACTTATGTGTGCGTGAGAGGGTTAAGCAGTTTTTTCTCCGATGTTGAATATACTTTATAGGAGTTAGGTTTGAACAACAATAAAGAGATCAGACTTTGAGACCAATCTGTCAAAGATCAGAGTCAAAGAAAAAAGTCAAATATCAAGGTTGCTGGGCAATGTCACATCAAGAAGATGTGATATGATATGACTAGGTTATTGTGGAAGGTTTGAACACTAGGTAAGAATGAAATACTACGATTTCGAGAATAATCTGTCGAAGATTAATGTCACAGGGCAAAGCCAAATGCGCGGTCTTCAGACAAGTGGGTTGTAATGTGTGATGTACTTTCTGAGAACTTCTTCTTCTTCTTCTTCCTTTTCTTATTCCTCCTCCTCTTATTATTATTATTATTATTATTTTTATTATTATTATTATTTTTATTTTTATTATTATTATTATTATTATTATTATTATTATTATTATTATTCCACTTCTTTTTATATTATTATTATTATTATTATTATTATTATTATTATTATTATTATTATCATTATTATTATAAGCTTATGATTATTGTTATTATTAGAGAAAACGTATGATAGAATTGATAGGGAGACTTTGTGGACTGTTTTAAGATTGTATGGACTTGATGGTAGGTTACTAAAAGGGGTGAAAAGTTTTTATGTAAACAGTAGAGCGTGTGTAAGAGTGGGAAATGCTGTGAGTGACTGGTTTCCCGTGAGAGTGGGGCTGCGACAGGGATGTGTGATGTTGCCTTGGTTGTTTGATATTTACATGGATGGTGTTTAAGGGAGGTGAATGCAAGAGTTTTCGGTGGAGGTCTGAGTCTGGTGAATGTTGATGGTGGAGAGTGGAATCTGAAGCAGCTGCTGTTTGCAGATGATACTGCACTGGTGGCTGATTCAGAGGAGAGATTGAGACAGTTGGTAGAGGAGTTTGGAAGGGTGTGTGAAAGGAGGAAATTGAAAGTAAATGAGAATAAGAGTAAAGTGATGAAGTGTGCGAGGTTGGTAGATGGAAGGAGGATGATTATAGTTTTGAATGGCGAGTTGCTTGAGGAGGTAGAGTGTTTTAAATATCTAGGGTCACATGTTGCTGTGGATGGAAGAATAGATGCAGAAGTGAAGTTTAGAATAAATGACGTAGGAAAGGTGCTGGGAGGAATGAAAAAAGTGTTTAGATGTCGTTCGCTTAGAATGGATGTAAAGAGAAGGCTGTATGAGGGTGTTCTGGTACCGACTGCGTTATATGGGGCTGAAACATGGAATATGGGTATGGCAGAGAGGAAAAGTTTGAATGTAATGGAGATGAGGTGTCTGAGGAGTATGTGTGGAGTGACGCGTATGGATCGAGTGTGAAATGATGAAGTGCGAAGGAGAACTGGAGTTGTTCGGGAGATGGCTGGTAGAGTTGAGCAGAGGGTGTTGCGATGGTTTGGACATGGAGAGAATGGATAATGAGCAATTGGTGAAAAAGATAACTGGATCTGATGTGAGAGGTGTAAGGCTAAGAGGAAGACCACGAATAGGATGGATGGACAGTGTGAAGAGAGTGCTGGATGTGAGAGGGATGTCTGTTGAGCAAGGAAGAGAGGCTGTGCGTGACAGAAATAAATGGAGAGAAATTATGAATGAATAAGTGATGATGCAGCCCTGAGGGGATATTCTCCCGCATTTGGTCTGATCAGCTTGTCAGGTCAGGTGCGGGTAAGGGGATGGGTCTGTTATGATGTGGCAGGGGTAAACCAGCTCTGCTGTCGGGCCCTGCTGCGGATGTCACTGATTGCATGACCCTTGTGCGGTGTGGTGCGGTGAGGATCTGTCCGTTCTCCCCTTTGGGGCTAAGATGCGAATTAATGTGTTTGAATGGATGAGTAAATGGGGAGTGTGTTGTCCTCTCTCGGCTACCTCCCTTTCCTTGGGGGAAGCAGCTTAGGTATATAGATAGATAGATAACTATTATTATTATTATTATCATTACCTACGTAAATTAAGTTTTGATTAAGCAAACAATTTGTTGTCCTCAGTTAGGAAGCAGTAGTTGTAGTAATAGTAGTAGTAGTAGTAATAGTAGTAGTAGTAGTAGCAGTAGTAGTAGCAGCAGTAAAGCAGGAGTAGTAGTAGTCGTAGAAGTAGTAGTAGTTGTACGAGCAGGAGGAGGGGTGGTAGCAATATTGGTTGCAGTAAATAGATCTAATGGTTTAAAGGGTGGACAGGGGTGGGCATTGGATAAAACATTCATTTCGTATTTCTCTGTTATCAAAAGTGTAGTAGTTGTAGTACTAGTAGTAGCAGTACTAGTGGTGGTGGTGATGGTGCTGGTGGTGATAGTAGTAGTACCGGTAGTAGTAGCTGTGGCAGTAGTAGCAGTGGGAGTGGGAGTGGTAGCGGTTGTGGGAGTGTGGTAGTTACTACTACTACTACTACGGCTACCGCTACTACTACCAGTAGTCGTCTTAGTCGTAGCAATCCAGGTGTATTTCTGCTCACTTCGTCCTCTTTGCATTCTGCTGACTTCATTACTCACCTTACTCCCACTCCTTTCCATTTCTTTTGTTTTCCCTTGGCTCTTTCGCATTATTTGCTCTTATTTTTATAATCACTCTCCTTCCTCCTTATTTTTTTCTCAAAATTCTTTCAGCAATCTCTGTTTTGTTCTCAACCAGTTTTCCCTCTTCTCCATACTTCTAGCCTCTCTCTCTCTCTCCCTCTCTCTCTCTAAGTATATATATATATATATATATATATATATATATATATATATATATATATATATATATATATATATATATATATATAGAGAGAGAGAGAGAGAGAGAGAGAGAGAGAGAGAGAGAAACACTTCTAACCTCCTCTTCGCTTCTCTTGTGTCTTTCCTTGTTCTCCCTCTTCCTGTCTATTCTTTTCTTCTTTATGTTTGTGTCTCCTTCCTCCAATATTCTCTCCTTTCCTCTCCTGCATCTGCTGTTATTTCCCCCATCTCTCCTACCGTCTTTCTTTCAGTTACCCTTATATAATTTCTTTTCCTTCTTTATTTCACGTCTACTTTCCTCCTTACATTCATCTCACTACGTTTGTCTCTCCTTCGGTCCATCGCTGCCACTCACCTCCTTCCATCCCTTTATCTTTCTCTCTCCTTCCTCTTTCTCTCTATCAATTTCCTTCTTTACTTTCATCTCTCCATTTATCCCTCATTTACTAATTTTATTTCTCTCGTCTCTTCTCTCCTGACTCCTTTTCATCCCTCCAACCATCTTCCTCTCCTCCCTCTATACCAGCGTTTCTCAACCTTTTTACCCTTATGGAACCTTTAATATAATTTTCATGTCTCAGCGAACCCTTACATAAAAATTATTATATATCATTATTAATATCTCTCTTTCTCTTGTACAAACTTAAAGTTCACAAGGAGAACGAAATACATTTTTTCTTATAACTGGTGTAAACAAAAAAGAGCTTACGCTTTTCTCAAGTTTATTGACAATGCAACAAAATATATAAGAAAATACAGAAATAACTGAAATCGAACTGCTTGTTCAAGAGATTTCATATGGAAGTTTTCATTCACAAAAAAATAAACTTAGATAACGAATATCATGTACAACACATATAAACAGAACGAAAACTGGTAATAACTACTATTACTATTACAAAAACTTGATAAATAGAACTTAAATAAAAATGAAGCAGATTAAAGCAAACAGAAGAACTAACGTTGGAAGAGAGAGAGAGAGAAAACACACACACAAACTTCTCATAAACTTACAAAAAAATCATAAACAAACTAAAACTTTAAACATTCATATAAAATCCCTAAATGATGGTTAAAATCTACTAAATAACGTGGGTGAAAGAGGGACTGCACGTACAGTACCTGCGCGCCAGGAAGTGCATACATGACTGATGGAGACCGTGCATGTGTCCCGTACTCGAGAGAGTCACTTAATAGCTCCTGTCTACTGACCACTAAAGGCGGTTTCACACTGGCGCCGTATAGACGTTGCAAAGTATATTCCCTATAATTTTTATACTTTTAAATGATATAACAGGTTAAGACTTTAAGATAATACCCAAGAATTTTCCAAAAGTAAGCCGTACGTGTATAGTAAAATTGTGAATGTGAAATTAAACACAAAAATGATTCAAAAATGCATTTACATATGATTAGCCTATTTATCACTATTTCTCTCGGAACCCCTAGCAACCTCTCGCGGAACCATAGGGTTCCGGGGAACCCCGGTTGAGAAACACTGCTCTATACTTTTTACTTCTCACCCTACTTTTTGTTTTCTTATCCTTTTCCATACATTAATTTCTCTATCTTCTTTCATTCACTCCCTTACTTTCTCCCTCCCGTCTTTACATCTGTTTATCCTTCTCTCCCCTTAACTCTCTTCCTGCCCTCCTGAATTGCTCTTTCACTCTCCCTCTCTACTTTTTCCCTTCTTTCCATGCACTTCCCACCTCCCCCACCCCACGTCTCTCTCGATCTCCCCCCCCCCTTCATTTCTACATCTCTGCTTTCTCTTTTAGCGCCAATTTGTCCATCTTCCCCTCTTTCTCTCCCTCCTTCCCTTCTTTCCATCGTTCTTCCAGCTCTCCATCTTTCTCTCGTTCCCTCCATCTCTGCCTCCCTGCCTCCCGTCCTTGGAGCAATAAGTGTCTAGGAAGGAGACAAGTTTATGGGCAGAGCAGCAGCGCAACAAGTCTGCTGTCTGCTCTTAGGTCTGCTCTACTGCTGTCTTATCTTTTGCCTGCTGTTAGATCTTCTTTTTACCTCCCTTTCTCCTGTCCTTACCCCCGTCATCGTTTCTCTCGTTCTTTATATTTCTTTTGTCACGCAGCGTTTTGTGTCCTCTGCTGTTTTATCTCTCATTCAGTCGTGGGTCTACTTGTCACCTCTCTCTCTCTCTCTCTCTCTCTCTCTCTCTCTCTCTCTCTCTCTCTCTCTCTCTCTCTCTCTCTCTCTCTCTCTCTCTCTCTCTCTCTCTCCAATTATCTATCAAGCTATCTATCTATCTCTCTGTCTCTATCTGTCTCTGTCTATCTGTCCATCTATCTATCTCTTTCTCATGCAATTTCTTTTCTAATCCTCGTTATGTCATTATTCATCTCCACTCGATACTTCTCTCTTTTGCAACACTTCTTGTCTACTTTCTTTTGCCATTAGATCTGTTCTACTCCCCGACCATTCTCTCCTCTAATACAAGAAATGGAACGGAATGAGAGATGGGAAGGTAAAGGAAGGGTCGGGGAATGGAAGGGGCAAAGAATTAAAAAGAGAAAAAATATGGGGTAGGCAATGGACTGGAGGCAGAAAGGGAAGGAACAAGGAATGAAAAGAGGCAATAAAGGGAAGGGACAGGGAATAGATAAGAAACAAGAAAGAGAAAGGACTGGGAATGGATGAGAAGCAAGGAAGGGAAAGGGCAGGGAATGGAGGAGAAGTAGGAAGGGGAAAGGGAACAGTGGGGAGAGAGAAACGATATGGAAAGAGGAGAGAGAAAGGAAAAAGAGACCTGCAAGGGAGACCCGGAAGGGGGATAGGGAAAAGGGACTAGGAAGGGCAGAGGGAATGAGGATAAGAAAAAAGGTTGGGAATGGGAGAAAAGGAAGGAGGACAGGGAACGGGGTCGAGAAAAAGGGAAATGCAGAGGAAGAGGAAAAAAAAATATGTAATTGGGTAGAACATAACTAACCCACCAAAACCCTCCAGCGGTAGACAGCATGAAACATTGAAAAGGACTACCATGTAACACAAATAAGCTGTCAAAGAAGATCGTGAAAGGAAATATATTCTATACTATCATCACCTGAAAGAAAAATTGTATCTCATGAATATCAGGTACATATCGAAGTTGTCTGCATTTGTGTCCTCCATGTTAGTACCGTAAGACATTATAATTCCGAAATGTATTATTCAGATATGGACATACTAAGCTCGAGACTGGATATAAATACCTATCCAAGCCGTTTTTTAATGTTAGCTCTCTCTTATAGATTACCACAGTGTTAAAGGAACTTCCTCCATATATTTACAGCTCTACTATGAAAGGATTCAACCTCATGTAATTGGAATAGCTTGACAAGTTAATGAAAATTACCTCCAGTATAATATAACTGGTCTATCGATAAGCATTGTTCTATTCATAAAGATTTCTTTATATCCGAATTACACCCCTCGTAGTCTGCACTTGAACTGATTGAAGTCCTTTACACGTTCCTCATACTATTTACTTCTCAGTTTAAGTGTTATTTTTGTCAACCTTCGCAGTACACTCTCAGTTTCTCCATGTACTTTGACCAGAACCAAAAACACTAACGTGTACGTACTAGGGTATTATACAGGTGAGGTCGATATTTTCCGATTTATATTCAAATGCTTTATATGTATGACGTATTAATTTACTGCCATTCTTAACTGCCTCTGTACATCATTTGCTTGGTTTCAACTAATTTGTTATTACTATCACTCCTTTATTTCTTGATTTACATTAACAAGGTGAGTGTTATCCATAGTGTAGCTGGCCCTTATGTTTTTACAACCATTGTTTAGTACTTTGGAGTTATTAATAGTGATATCCATTTTCCATTTTGGGGTTCAATTAAACGGCTGATCAAGCTCTCTCTGAACCACCTGACTTTGTAATGCTTTGTAACGTTAAAAAACTTTGATTTTACAAAATAATCCTCCATAAGTATCATTTGTATATATTAAGAGTAAAACAGGATCCATCACTGAGCCCTGTGTAATGTGCAGCCAATCTTAATTTTTTGCCATTTATTATTTTTAACTCGGTTTTCACCCTGGAAGCCAATTATCAATCTACCGGAGCACCCCATAGCTGAAATTGTGCAACATTAGTTTCAGAAGTTGTATTTCGATGTTGCAGTGGTGTAGTTGTTAAGATTGCTGTCTACCAATGCACAGGACATGGGTTCGAATCTCCACAATAGTGAAGATTTTTGTCAACGTGAAACAGACTCTGAGCTTACCTGGTATGCCTTTATGGGTACCTGCTGACTTGTTGATGAAGGAGGTGCTTCCCTCATGAATGCCTTCTATCACAGGCTCTGTCTATGACGCCATAGCTAGGAGGAGGTTGCCACTGCAGCCGTTTGCGATCATGCGGGCAGAATTCCTTCACCTAATGGAAAGGAGGTGACATAGGCAGCTGTGTCAGTCTATGGCTGGGTCAGAATGTCGTGGCCTGATGGAGGAGTGACGTAGTCATCTATGTCTTTTTTCTATGAAAGGATCTTATCGAAATTTGGCCAAGATAGCAACGTCAGTTTCTTTGGATGTTGAAATTCCATGGCCTTTCGGAAAAGTGACCTAGGCAGCAATGTCAGTTTCTGTGGGTGGGTTAGAATTTCTAAGTATGGAAAAGTGATCTAGATTGCTTTGTTAGATTCTTTGGGTGGGTCAAAATTTCACTGATTGGAAAAGTGACCTCGACAGCTACATCAGCATCTGTTGGTGGGTCACAATTCCATGGTATGGAAAATGACCTAGGCAGCTATTTCTATGGGTGAGTCAGAACTCCATGGTATGGTAAAATAATTTAGGCAGCTATGTCAATGCCTGTCAGTGAGTCGGAATTCCAGGGGCTGCAAATGTGACCTAGGCATCTATATCAATTTCTACGGGGTCGGAATTCCATGGCCTTACAGAAAAGTGACCGAGGCAGCCATATCAGTTTTTATGGATGGGCGACAAGTCCATGGTATGAAAAAGCGACCTAGGTAGCTATGTTAGTTTCTATGGGTCAGTTAGAATCATGGGTGCCGGAAATAGGGTGGGGATAAGGTTAGTCGCATCCTCCCCTGAAACATTAGTGAGAGGGGGGAAACGGGGATGCTTGCCCCTCTCCCATATCTCGTCGCAGACTACTTATATTTATGCTATGTGCATTTAAGACTTTTAAGTACACATGCTCTAGAATCTTTCACCTGCACCTATAGGTATTGTTTCATATACTTTATTTGCAAATTTATTTCCATATATATATGCGTGGATCAGGTGTTTGCTGTGAGACAAGTGTGTGAAAAGTATTTAGCGTAAGGCAAGGATGTGTTTTGAGCATTTATCGATTTCGAGAAAGAGTATGATAGAATTGATGGGGAGGCTTAATGGACTGTTTTAAGATTGTAGGGACTTGATGGTAGGTTACTAAAAGGGGTGAAAAGTTCTTATGTAAATAGTAGAGCGTGTGTAAGAGTGGGAAATGCTGTGAGTGACTGGTTTCCCGTGAGAGTGGGGCTGCGACAGGGATGTGTGATGTCGCCTTGGTTGTTTAATATTTACATGGATGGTGTTGTAAGGGAGGTGAATGCAAGAGTTTTAGGTGGAGGTCTAAGTCTGGTAAATGTTGATGGTGGAGAGTGGAATCTGAAGCAGCTGCTGTTTGCAGATGATACTGCACTGGTGGCTGATTCAGGGGAGAGATTCAGACAGTTGGTAGAGGAGTTTGGAAGGGTGTGTGAAAGGAGGAAATTGAAAGTAAATGAGAATAAGAGTAAAGTGATGAAGTGTACGAGGTTGGTAGATGGAAGGGGGATGAATATAGTTTTGAATGGCGAGTTGCTTGAGGAGGTAGAGTGTTTTAAATATCTAGGGTCACATGTTGCTGTGGATGGAAGTATAGATGCAGAAGTGAAGTTTAGAATAAATGAAGTAGGAAAGGTGCTGGGAGGAATGAAAAAAGTGTTTAGATGTCGTTCGCTTAGAATGGATGTAAAGAGAAGGCTGTATGAGGGTGTTGTGGTACCGACTGCATTATATGGGGCTGAAACATGGAATATGGGTATGGCAGAGAGGAAAAGTTTGAATGTAATAGAGATGAGGTGTCTGAGGAGTATGTGTGGAGTGACGCATATGGATTGAGTGCAAAATGATGAAGTGCAAAGGAGAACTGGAGTTGTTCGGGAGATGGCTGGTAGAGTTGAGCAGAGGGTGTTGCGATGGTTTGGGCATATGGAGAGAATGGATAATGAGCGATTGGTGAAAAAGATAACTAGATCTGATGTGAGAGGTGTAAGGCTGAAAGGAAGACCATGAATAGGATGGATGGACTGTGTGAAGAGAGCGCTGGATGCGAGAGGGATGTCTGTTGAGCAAGGAAGAGTGGCTGTGCGTGACAAAAATAAATGGAGAGAAATTGTGAATGAATAAGTGATGGCGCAGCCCTGAGGGGATATTCTCCCACATTTAGTCTGATCAGCTAGTCAGGTCAGGTGCGGGTAAGGGGATGGGTCTATTATGATATGGCAGGGGTAAACCAGTTCTGCTGTCGGGCCCTGCTGCGGATGTCACTGATTGCATTGCGCAGTTGACCCTTGTGCGGTGTGGTGCGGTCATGATCTGTCCATTCTCCCCTTTGGGGTTAAGATGCGAATGTATGTGTTTGAATGGATGAGTAAATGGGGAGTGTGTCGTCCTGTCTCGGCTACCTCCCTTTCCTTGGGGGAAGCAGCCTAGGTATTTATATATATATATATATATATATATATATATATATATATATATATATATATATATATATATATATATATATATATATATATATATATATATATATATGTGAGTACGTTTAAGTACTTGGGTAGTGTGATGAGTAAGGATGGAGGTTTGGAGGGTGAAGTGCTTGAAATGGTACAGCAGGGAAGAAAGGTTGCTGGTTCTTTGAAAGCAGTGATAAGAAACGGGGAATTGAGCATGGAAGTGAGAAAGTTACTACATGACAGTATTGTGATACCAACTCTAACGTACGGAAGTGAAGCTTGGACGTTGTTGGAAGGATACAAGTCAAGAGTGAGAGCAGTGGAAATGAGTTATTTAAGGGGAGCCAGTGGAGTCACATGGAGAGACAGGCTGACGAATGAGGATATAAAGGAGCGTTGTGGTGTTGATGTGGATGTGATAGGAAGCGTTATGAGGAACACGCTGAGGTGGTTTGGCCATGTAGAGAGGATGGAGGGTGAAAGACTGACGAAGAGAGTGTGTGTGAGTGAGGTGGAGGGGGTAAGAGGGAAGGGGAGGCCGAGGATGAGATGAAGGGATGGGGCCGAGAGGTATATGTGAGAGGGGGGTGTAAGTTGGGAGCAGGGCAGTGAAATGGCGGGGGACAGGGCGACTTGGAGGCGATTTGTTTGTGGCCACCCCAAACGGGATTGAGGCGTCTGGCAATAGATAGATAGATAGACAGACTTTATTTTTGCCTCCTCCATCTTGGAATGCCTCCGGCGCTACTGTAGTCATCATATTTCTCAGATATCTAACGGTGTATGAAAAAGCTGCGACATTACCGGTATTACTTAATTTCCCGAAAGTCCTGTCTTTGGGCAAAATGTCTTTAGGATGTATATAAGACATATAACCATGATTCGCGAAGAGAGTTAGTGCTATGTTTTGATCGGCGTGTGTGTGTGTGTGTGTGTGTGTGTGTGTGTGTGTGTGTGTGTGTGTGTGGAAGATGAGTCAGTTTTTATCGAATTTTAACCAGATTTGGTGGAAGGGTAGAAGGACAGCTGAAGGGTTTACCGTTTACCTATATTCTTCTTCTTGAGAGAAGTAGTTAAAAGGCTAAAATCACAACGATTGGTTAAAGTTTGAACCAACAAGATCAGATGAAATACTTTTATTTTATTTAGACCAAATTAGTGGTAAGGCTTAAGGTAATGCAATAACTAAGAAGTTTTCTTTTGAGAACAATCTCAAAGGTCAATTACACTGAACAAGGTCATCGTTTGAACCATGTGCCTCCCTGTGAACGAAAAAACTAAAACAACCTTTATCCTATTTATATCAAACTTGGTGGAAGGGTTGAAGATCAGGCAAGGAGTTGATCTACTGTTTGTGAGAACAATAAGTCAAAGGTCAGATTACAAGGTCAACTTAAGCAATTTTTATCTGATTTACACCAGTCTTTCTGGAGTGCTTCAGGGTAAGGCAAGGATAAAGGGACTCGATTTTGACATGAGGACTAGGTCATTTTTAAAGAAAGGTTAATATTCAAGGTCAGTGGGCAAGAAAATATTTAAACGATTTTGATCCGATGAAGACCACACTTGATGGAAGTGTTTATTGTCAGGTAGCAATGAAGTAATTCGATTTTGAGAACACTCGGTCGAAGGCCACAAGGAAGTGTCAGACATTCGGCTGTTAGACTAATTGGTGGCCGTGAGCCATGGGCTAATTCTGTATTGTTTTTCTCATTTGGGAGATCGGCCAATGTTGTCACGTATAGGCAGAGGTATGGATACCTCCAAAATGATAACTTAATTCATGACATTCTCAGAATTAGCAATCGGGTTTCATGTAGAGGACCATGTAGTAGTATGGGATATTTACTCTAATAGTTGCAAGGAGAGTGGAAAGGTTACAAGAGGATGAGAAAAAGGCAGAATATAAGACAGAAGTGGAGGAACGATTGGGCAAATATGAATTGGAGCAGATGGGGGATGTGGAAGGTGTGTGCAAGATATTCATAGATGAAATATGTGCAGCATGTGATGTGGTGTGTGGGGTGAAGAGAAGACAGAAGCGGGTGCAAGGAACAGCATGGTGGACTGAAGAGGTGAGACAGGCTGTGGCACAAAAGAAGAAAGCATTCAATGAAAGGATGAGATATAGGGGCGTGGAAGAAGTTGAGAGGCGGAAGAGAGAGTTATATGTAGAAAGGAAGAGAGAGGTGAAAAAATTAGTAAGAGAGAGTAAGAATAGGGTGGATGAGGAATATGAAAGGAATTTAAGTGTAAAGTGGAGGAACTGTAAGAAAATGTTCTGGAAGGAGGTGAAGAGAGTACGACAGGGTGGCAGTGAAGTTAGTAGGGGAGTGAAAGATAAAAATTCTAGATTACTAGTGGAGAAGGGATAAAAAGTGAGCAGATGGAGAGAACACTTTAGGGAATTGTTGAACATAGAGAATGGAAGTAATGCGAGTATAAGTGGCTAGGGAATGGCTGGGAGAAGGAGGGAGGTGAGAAGACAGGAAGAAATCAGTAAGATAGAAGTTATGGAAGCAATGAAGAAAGTCAAATTGGGGAAAGCCCCAGGAATTGATGGAGTGTGTGGTGAAATGCTGAAGCATGGGGGAGAGATAGTAGTAGAATGGATGTGGAAGATGTGTAGATTGGCCTGGGAGGAAGGTAGAGTCCCGCAGGATTGGAAGTCAGGTATAATTATTCCCTTGTACAAAGGAAAAGGGGAAAAAGAAGTGTGTGGTAATCATAGGAGCATTTGTCTTCTTAGTGTAATAGGAAAAGTGTATGGTAGGATACATATTGACAGAGTTAGGGAAATAACAGAGGAATTAGTTGGAGAAGAACAGGGAGGCTTTAGGAAGGGAAAAGGTTGTGTAGATCAGATATTCATGCTTAGATCTTTAGTGGAAAAGTTTCTAGAGATGGGAAAGAAGTTGTATGCGGCCTTCATGGATTTGGAGAAAGCATATGACAGGGTGGATAGACAAGGACTGTGGAAAGTATTAAGAATATATGGAGTTGATGGGAAGTTGTTCAATGCTGTGAAGAGTATGTATGATGGTGCTGCGGCTGCAGTGGGTGTGGATGGTGAACTGAGTGAATATTTCTCTTTGAAGGTTGGGTTGAAACAGGGATGTGTCATGTCTCCATTGTTGTTCAATCTGAACGTGGATGGGGCAAAAAAAAAAAAAAAAAAAAAAAAAAATACAAGGTAGGGCAATTGATGTTGGAGTGGTCCTAGTGAGAGAGGGTAGTGTTTGGAAACTCCCTGTACTGTTGTTTGCAGATGATACTGTGTTGTTAAGTGAAAACGAAGGGGAGCTGCAAGGCTTGGCGGGTGAAATTGGGAGTGTGCAAGAAACGGAATCTAAAGATGAATGTAGGGAAGAGTAAAGTAACGGTCTTTGAGAGAGGTGAAATCAGTGAATGTACAGCGAGGTTGGATGGTGAGGAAATGGAAAATGTGAGTACGTTTAAGTACTTGGGTAGTGTGATGAGTAAGGATGGAAGTTTGGAGGGTGAAGTGCTTGAAAGGAAGAAAGGTTGCTGGTTCCTTGAAGGCAGTGATAAGAAACGGGGAAGTGAGTATGGAAGTGAAAAAGTTACTACATGACAGTATTGTGATACCAGCTTTAATGTATGGAAGTGAAGCTTGGACGTTGTTGGAAGGACACAAGTCAAGAGTGATAGCAGTGGAAATGAGTTATTTAAGAGGAGCCTGTGGAGTCACATGGAGAGACAGGCTGACAAATGAGGATATAAAGGAGCGTTGTGGTGTGAATATGGCTGTGATAGGAAGCGTTAGGAGGAACACACTGAGGTGGTTTGGCCACGTGGAGAGGATGGAGGGTGAGTGACTGACGAGGAGAGTGTATGTGAGTGAGGTGGAGGGAGGGAGAGGGAGGAGGAGGCCGAGGATGAGATGGAGGGATGGAGTGGAGAGGTATATGAGAGAGGGGGGTGTGAGTTGGGAGCAGGGAAGTGAAATGGAGGAGGGCGACGTGGAGGCGACTTGTTTGTGGCCATCTCGTACCGGATTCGGGCGTCAGGCAATAGATAGATAGATAGATTCAGCTGTGTCATTTACTCTCAGATTTCAATGTGGCCGTTTGTAGTATCCCTTTTCATTTAAACAATGCATTCTTCATATACTATAGTCTTGTCACGTGATATTTGTATACGAAACTCTGTCATTATGTTGTGATGACAAGTAATATTCATTAGAATAATATTCATGCTGTATTATTTTAACTAAGGACAGTTTCGCTGAATAGCTTGTGGATAGCCAGCTCCAGGCTGATAGTTCTCGCCAAACCCTTCACTTTTGCTATGATGTTAATTTTAAAGTGAAGTATCCATGGCATCAATCACACAATTTTATCAAAGCTACCATACTCATTCCATTACACTAAATTAGGTGGCTGTGGCATAATAGGTATGACTGATATTTATGCAGAATCACCTTCATCGTCCTTTTCTTGATGTTCTATATCCTTTGGCCACGAATTATAATTGGTGAGTATTTCCGTTCTTTCCCACCATAACAGAGAAAGTTATACTTATTTAATTTTTTTTCCTCTTGTCAGAAGTTCTGCGGGGTTATCCATGATCATCAGAGATCCAGGAGGAGTTGTTTGTTTCGTCCACTTTTATGGTAACATACAATGACAGATTCTTTTTTATTATGAAGCTAATCTGACAGTCATACAATACATATATATATACAGTATATATATATATATATATATATATATATATATATATATATATATATATATATATATATATATATAGATAGATAGATAGATAGATAGATAGATAGGTATAATTACCTCGCCCAGACGGAGTCCGGTGAGGTATTGTTTTTGGTCGAGTTTGTTTCTATATTTCTTGTTTGTTAGCAACATTACGGAAAAACGGCTGAATGAAATTACATGAAACTTTCACGATATGTGGGCACTGGTCCCAAAAGAAAATTTTAGAGGTAATCGAGTGACCATGAAAGGTCAAAATCAAGGTCACGGATTTTTAAAGGGCTATAACTCGAAACCGGTTGAAGTAAGAGATATTTACTATTAAAAATTTAGGATCTTGTACTATGGTCTTTCATTTGGTACCAAGATCTTTGACCCTGAGCTATCCAGAGAGGTCAAACTCAAGGTCACTGATATTCAAGGGGCCATAACTCGAAACTCGTTGAAGATAGATATTTACTATTCCCAGCATATAGTAAGTCTCATGTGAGATTTCAATTGCTACCATGACCTTTGACCTTAAGTGACCTTGAACGGTCAAACTCAAGGTCACGGATATTCAGGGGGCTATAACTCGAAACTTGTTGATTATAGTTACTATTATCAAGATACAGAAAGTCTCAGATGGGTTTTCATTTGGAACCATGACCTTTGACCGTAAGTGACCTTGAAAGGTCAAAAGCAAGATCACGAATTTTCAGAGGACATAACTTGAAAACATTTGCGCCATTACCTTAGACTTTAACTGTGTATCGACAGTAAATGGCAGTAACAATTGAGTATTTAACAGCAATAAAATAACTGCTGTCAGGCAAAATTTTGTTGTGCCTGGCACCACTTGTTTCCAGTATACCTTGATATGTGTTTTGAATGAACCTTATCGGTCTAGTTGCTAGAAGAATGCTGCCAGTTCCAATTTAGGAATATAAACAATAGGCACCTTAGCCTTGTTTATTATTAGATGCTTTCCTTATCAATGCTGAAATACACTGAAGCACGACAATCATTAAATGTATGCAATTCCTTCATTTGTGCATGATGAGCCTTTGCTGGAAAGGCTATGGAACTGCTTAACTTAAAATTCTTCCATCAGTTATTGCCTGTCGTTTTTAAGTCTTCTGGAATATCTTGATCCCAGTCAAGGTTTTTCCTTTATATAGTTTGTTGCAACACTCTAGATATAACTGTGACTGGTATGAGAAGTCAGAGTATATTAAATAAATGAGAAGTCAAACTGAGACTTTCACGTATACTTACTGAGTCTTTACTTCTTTGGTAGGCTATAGAAATGTCAGGTGTCTAGTGTCATTCATTTCAAAACCAATATCTGTGATGTTTCTTGACTGTCAGTTGTTAACCCGTCATACTGGGGGGAGGCGGTGGCTCAATCGGTAGAGAGGTGGCCTGCGGTCCTGTCGAACCCAGGTTCAAATCCCGGCTGGGGCAGGGAACAGTTTAAGGATTTGAATTTCATGTAGAGCAGACTTTACCGATCTACCAGAAGACCCGCCGACATGTCGTAGAAATACCCCTGCTAATACCAATACACCAGTCCTGTATGAGACAGCCCTAGCATGTATTCATTATGGACGGTGGGTGTTAGCGCCGAAGTGGTGACATGTAGAGATGTATGATATGTACGAGGACTACTGGGCCTTGGGAGCAGGCTGTGAAGCCTATGCCCAGAGTCGAACGCATAAAGAAAATAATTAAATAAATAAATAAAATTTTTGGATAGTTGGTTTCCCATTCCTTTGAATATAGGAGAGTGCTGTTAAGCAGTGTCACGGCTTGCCGGATATGAGTGTTCATATCCTTATCATTACAAGTGCATCGTAAACTGTCCACATGAAGTTCTTTTTTAATTAATTACTACTTCCTGACTCTGTCGTGTGTTAAATAGATGGTGTCTTAATCTTAATAAGAAATGAGAGCAAGTAGTTTCAATGACATACTCAGATGCTACACACATCTTATCATGATGTAGGATCGGTGGCATCTATGGGCCAAAGAAGTCTAAAATATTTCTTCTTACATTGGTCCAACTGAGCCGTCAGATATGTCTCTTCATTATCTGCAGTGAAAATAAATTTATAGTGCCGAAGCCTCATGATGTCCTGAGTAAGGTAGGGAACCCGACTTTCATGTGTGTGAAGGCAATCGTTAAGTTTAAATAACTTATGAAAAGATTTTGTTAAAAAGTTGCACTCGATTCTCACCCTCTGGGATAGTTGTTCTCTCTCTCTCTCTCTCTCTCTCTCTCTCTCTCTCTCTCT
This sequence comes from Coenobita brevimanus, assembly GCF_032717465.1. Taxonomy (NCBI): domain Eukaryota; kingdom Metazoa; phylum Arthropoda; class Malacostraca; order Decapoda; family Coenobitidae; genus Coenobita; species Coenobita brevimanus. The sequence continues at coordinate 24,601,457 of NC_136991.1, read as the reverse complement.
CTCTCTCTCTCTCTCTATTATATATATATATATATATATATATATATATATATATATATATATATATATATATCAGTCAATCAATTCTATGGTAAGTTTAATAGTGTAAGTGCTGGATTAAGCTCCTCAGGGGCCCCTGAACACCAGAACTAGGGGGCCCTTGCAGTTTAACATCAACAAATATATACCATATTTAGTAGTAGATGGGGGCCCCATCAATCACTTACTTAACCTGTTTGCATCCAGTGTCATCAGTATAGGAAGAACAGGGCATTTTCAAAGGTTAATAAAGGGTGGAGCCAGTGGGTGGGGACTTACGAGCTTCACAACTATGACCCGATAGGCAGAGGGCGGTACGGTTAGTAGCCTCCAACACAATCCCTCACGCAGGAACCCTGGGGGCTAATGGGTTAAAGTTGGTTGTATTCATGTGATTCAACACTGGGTGACACGTCAAAATGTGTCCTGTAACTCAGGCAACTATTAATTTCGTTGGGTAGTTGTCATGTAACTAAACGGCACCTAGTGGCCTTGTGGGTCAAGGGACTCAAGTTGGATGGAGTTTACAGTTCATTGCTCACGTAATGTCAGTCGGGGAGTGTAAGATAGGTCACCCTCGCTTTATATGTCGGTACTGTGTAGTTTAGTCCCGGGCTCTTGTGTGCTCTTGATGAGACAAAAAAGAATGAGATGATTGATAAATATGTTTGAAATAACAAAGTTTCATCAACGTCAGATAATACTCAAGTAACTTACTAGCTATTATGAAACAGAGTCGGAAAAGATTTCCTGTTCTAATGTTATCTTTTCTTGCATGAATTCTAACAATTAAATATCAGATATTACAATCATAATTTTATTTATTTATTTATTTATTTTTTTGTTTAGGGTGTGAAATCACCAAGGGTAATCGTCCCATGTCTGGGTTTTATCATTCGATCAATAGCCAAGCGTTTGCCGACGCAGTTTGTTGACAGTCAGTCGGGATCAGAGAACTGAACATTGCACGTGATAAATGCTACGGCGCCTTGCTATATGGACGTCCTGAGAGAAAACGTGAGAGAAAGAAAACGCGAGAAAGTAAATATTTTAGCTCAATTTTTCTTTTATTATTCAACTACCTCACCAGAAATATTGAAAGTTTACACCAAGAAAAATGTATGATGATAAGTGTATGGGCAAATGCTCACTTGCTCGTCACGCGCTCACAAAGTGCACTTACTGGTACTATTCTTCTTTCACCTTCAGGTGGCTCAACCTTGGGTGACAAACCTAATGGTTCCCTGTAACCCAGGAAACATTTACATCACTGAGTGCTAACTATATAACCAAGTAACAGAGTTATGTGGAGCCTACTTTGCTTCCCTGTTAATTGGGTGCAGAGATGCAAATGAGGCCTCCATCCAGGAATCAAACCTCTAAACTATTCCCCTTACCTTACAGTGACCCTGGAATATCTGTTACAAGGGAACATCGGTTCACTGCACGGGACGGCCCTACAGGAGCGGTTGCTTGTCTGCGGTTGATGGGCCTGCTCGACCAGAGAGAACATCGGTTACTCAACAGCATCCTATTCCCCTTTCGCCACCTAGTTTACAGCTACTTCCTCGATATAACCATACCTTTCGAAGACAGTCATCTACCTCACTGCCATCAGATTTTCTGACACCACATCCTTCATTAGCACATTATTTCTTATATTAACTACAGTACTTTTTGCACTCCACACATTTTTCTCAATGAGTCCAACTCTGGGCAAAGGCTTCAAGGCCTATTTCTCGGGGACAGTGGCCTAGCCTATCCCAAGGCCCAGTAGTCCTCCTACACCTCCACATATCACCATTTCGGCGCTAACACCCACCATCCATATCGAGCACATGCTAGGGCTGTCTCATACAGGACTGGTGTATTGGTATTAGCAGGGGTACTTTTGCGACATGTCGGTTGGTCTTCTGATAGCTCAAGAAAGTCAGGCACCGAAATTCTCTTACAAAAGCTTTATCACAGTAACAAACAAACCTTACAGCATGCAGCAACCTTCCGTCCACACCGTACAGATGTAAAGCCTTAATATAACCCTTCTTTTCATGTATATACAAATTAAATAATATTTACAGAATGACAAGATTGCACGAGTAGCTCCTCACTTCATCTAACCGTAACATGTGTCAAATTTTTATTTGCAGTAAGTGTTTAAAATGTAAATTAACACATAAATTATACTACCCTTGGTGGCTATTTCTCAACTGGGGGAGGGGGTATGAAACAAGAGGTCCTAGGTAACGACCTAGTTAGCAATTATGGTTGAAGAATGGACTTCCCTGACCTACATGCATTTAAACTCCGTTCACTTTTACTAGGCGTAAAACTACCATTTATCCATTTTGAAAGCTGAACTGTAGCTAGAGAGTAACACTAGAACATGTGCTAATCAGAGACATGTTCTAAGGAAAAGATGCTTCACACAGTATTTCCTTATTCTGCCACCGAGCTACGTAAAAATTAATAACCTGCAAAAGGATGAAAATCAACTAGTTAAAATCAGTGTACTAAAGTTTACCACTGCCTTTTTATTACTCAGTTTACTCGTCATGATATCACATACATTTTATACAACTAAGCACTGTGAACGAGTACTTCAACCAGTACTTAAACCTTATAACCTGAACTTTTCCAGTCGCTCCAGTTACCCTAATATCTTTGCTATATGTCGTTTTTAGTATACTGGAATAAGTCAGGCATATTACTGGCACATTTTTCAACATATCGGCTGTAAAATTCACCTTCAGAGGAGAGCAAATACTTACTGGAGAGCCATACTACCTCTCACGTCGTAAACGGTCCAGTGAGTGAATATAATTTGTAGTCTCACACTGGTCAGTGAGAAACATGTACGATGTCAGGAACAAAATTTTAAATAGTAGATACAACATTTTATTGGTGCTGAGGGGGTTAAACTGCAGAATGAGTACATGTATAAACAAATGTACCACCATCATAATCGAGTATATTCTTTTATTTTATTTACATAATAATTACATCTGTTCCAGAGTACTCCACCTTGAGGTCCCTAGGCACATGCCTGCTGTGCCCCTTTGGTAATTGGGCAATGAATGGTGTACTTCATAATTCACATCATCAAGACTTACAGATCGTATTAATCCTTTGTCTAATTAATCCTGGATTATATTATTGTATTATTTACTCTTAGTAGCGAGTGGTTTTGTAGATTCCTTACCCTCACGATTGCTGTCCATAAGTTACTAAGTTACTTATATGATCTTATTATGGGAGATGAATCTTGCATTGCTTAGTGTCACTGTCATAATTTATGGGATTTTCAAAGTTTTAAAAGGGTATTTAATGTCTTAATTGTGATCTCCGAAAGCAAAATGCCTATGTGGCCCAAATCTCATAACATATTCAGGTTATGAAAACATGGTTCATATTCCTCATTAAATACATATTCATCTATGGGATTAGTAGCTACTTTCAGACAATTACCATATCTACTCGAGCACTATTACTCTGGCCAGTATATGATCTGAATAAGGTGTACCTGCAGACGGTGGGTAAGAATGTCAGCCTTCCTTTCTTTTTATATCCTGAATTAACTATATTTTAAGAGTAGTCAGGTCCTATTAAAAAATCAGTCCATTTTTAGGTTGCAAATTTAAATTTGCTAATGTATACCCTTTTTTATTTAATCTACTTATGTCCTTCTCTAGACTATTTGAAGTATTGTTCCCAGATACTCTGTCTACTACTATAGCATTTAATGAGTACCTCTGTCTCTTAAACATACTGTATATTTTATGAACACTACTTCAAAGTCTTTAGTAGCCCTGGGTCACTTGTCCGAACCCAATTCGAGGGACCAGTGATCCTCAATAGCCCATATAAATTCTAGAACTGCTAAATATGAAATGAACTTAGCTGTAACTGAAGTTGGGTAGTTGAAAGAAGTGTTCAAGGAAGTGTTACACTAGAAGGAGCTCATTATGGGGGTGGCTTCATGTCTTGGGGGAGAGATATTAACATTTCGTTGGTTGGTGAGAGAAAGCAAGAAGGCCCTCCACTCTGTTTTTCCGTATCTGAACAGTGCATGTGCTACTGTACGGTATGTTTAACATATTTATATTACTTTACGTGTTGTCTTCAAAAAATTATTATTCTGCAGACATACTTAGTTCTTAACTTTACTAATGCATTATATACTGCATATGCAAGGAAACTTTAAGCATGACTGAAATGTTATTACTGGAGTACCTGTCTTATGACATGGAATTTCCTAAACAAACCCATATATACTACCTGACCAATGGATTCAGAGAGTTTTGAAAGCTTTTGTTGCACACTGACACATATGACTGATCCAGTGAAAATTTCCGTGAATTATTGTCATGCAGCATTCATGTGCAATCATTAGTTCCAACAGTTGTCCTTACTTTTTAAAGTCAACTCTGCTGTAGTTGGGATCTTTCTCGAAACTGACCTTGGCATTCTCTGCACTGAATTTAAGATTGAACTGGACTATGCAATGATTTCTTGTGCTAAATTCTTCTCCTGTCATAACATTACTCGCTACATTTTCTAATGTGGCGAAAGTTAGATCTAAGGTGTTAGTTCCATGAGTCTGATAGATTATGAACTGGTGCATAGAACTTTCCTGTTAGTTGGTAGATTCCTCTAACCCTTTCCTCCAGAATGTAGCTTCTCTGCATCTGGGAACTGGTAAATTAAAAATCGCCAAAGATACAGAATTTTAGGTACAACATATTTTAACAGTTTGTTTATCCATATCTCATTGGTTGTGCATGTAGACAGCAAATGACACACAAGTGTCATTTTGCTAGGGATTCATTTCTAAGCTGGAGGTAAACGATGCTGTTGTTTTCAACGGGCAACTCTGAAATTATGACTCGATAAAACCTTGCTTAATGTAAACAGAACACCGCCCCCCACACGATAATTTTTTTTTTAATACTGAAATTAAGATAGTCTGGTTGATTAAACTCTGCTAGAAAATCTCCTTGTTCAGTACTCATCAATGATTTTTGTTAAGCTAATAGCATCATAAACGCCCACTATGACATAAGCCTCTTAATTAAAAACATATAATTTAAGAGAGTGCCCAGCTAAAATAAGAACTTTAATGTGCTTATGTTTCTGATGCGGTCACATTACATTACATAACTGGAGTGTACAGCCTCTAAACTGGCTGGTGTGTTTGCCTTTCGTGACTAATGTTCCCCGCCCCCCAAGAAAACGTACTGAGTCATTGAGCAGATGACTGACACAGGCAGAATTGATACATTTGTAGGGTAGGCTATCATTCAAAAATAATTTTTGCTGTCATTAAAATTGGTTTTCTGTGTCAGTAAACTCCTTGCCTTCCTTGAAGAAGGGGGGCAGAGAAAAGGGCTGGGAAGGGGGACAAGAAAGGGGAACAAGGAAGAGGGTCAGAGAAGGAAGAAGGAAAAGAGCGAAGGAAGAGGGACAGGTAAGTGGACAGGAAAGACGGAGAGGAAAAGGAGGGAGACACGAAAGGGTTTTGGAAAGGGACGACTGGGACGGGATGGGAAGGAAGCAGGGAAAGGAAGGGACAGGGAAGTGGGCAGGAAGGGGAATAGGGATAAGGAAGGTATAAGATACACAGAGGGGAAGTGGACTGGAAAGGAATGAAGGCAAGGGAGGTACGTCAGGAAGATGTAAGAAATGGAAGCAGAAGTCAATGGTGTAAGGAAAGTATTCGGATGATCCAAGGTTAGGAAAGACAATGAAGAAGGGCAAGGGCAGAGAAGAAGAGGAAGGGTAGGAAGAAGCGGAAAGAGAAGAGGAAGAAATAAACAGAAAATAGAAGTAAATGTGAGAGATGAAGAAAGAAGTCAGAAACGAAAAGAGGGAAAGGCAAGGGTGGGAAAATAATGGAAAAGAGGAGAGAAAGGGTAGGAAGAAGCGGAAAGAGAAGAGGAAGAAACAATCAGAAAAGAGAAGTAAATGGAAGAGAAGTAGAAAGAAGTCAGAAACGAAAACAGGGAAAGGGAAGGGTGGGATAATAATGGAAACGAATGGAAAATGAGAATTAGGGAAATGAAGGAATGGGATGGACAGGATGCAGCGTGAAAGGAGGGGAAGGGAAAAGGGAACGAGAAAAGAGACAAGGAGAACAAAATAAAGGACGGGAAAAAGTAATGAAGAAAGAAAAGGAAAATTTACAGATGGAATGAAAAGAAGTGATATGAAGGGAGAGAAAGAGAAGATTAGTGAGTAGGAAGAGGAGCTGAGGGAGAGTGAAGGACTGTGTGAAGCAGGGAGAGGGAAAGGGAGGAGAGGCAGGGTGAGTGAGGAAGAGGGAGAGGGAAGGGAGGCAGTGGGAAGTGATATATGAGAAGGGAACGAAAATAACGAGAAAATAAGAGAAAGGGGCAACAGAAGGTTGGTGAGTGAGAAAGACCTATGAGGGAAGGCGAAGCTTTGGTAGGGAGAGTGAGTGGGGAATGAAGTGAAGGTGAGGGGTGAGAGACTGAAGGAAAAGCAAGAGAATGATAGAAAAGGAAAATACAGGGAATAGAAGAGAAGTGGGGAAGAGAAGATTAGTGGGCGGGAAAGGCAGGTGAGGGAGGGGGAGGGGGAGGAGAGGGAGAGAGAGGGACTGTGGGAGGGAGAGTGAGTGAGGGATGGAGAGTCAAGTGTAGTTTGACGGAGCATTAATCAGCTTATGAAGGAGGGAGGGAGGGAATGAAGGAAGAGAGAAGCAGGGGGAATGATGGCTGGGGAGAGAAAGAGGGAATGAATGATTGAAAGAGGAATGGGGGATAGAAGAAGAGCACAACAGGGTACAAAAGAATACAAATAAAGGAAAATAACAATTAACTTACAAATCCTTCGAAGTTATATGTTGCAGAGTAGATTATAGCTAATAGATTTTTTTCAAGGTCTAAGAGCAAGACAGTAAAGCAGGAAGGCTCCCTCACTTACGAAGCCTTCCAGTCAAAGCCTGCAGGAATAGGTAAGGTCTGTCTTTCGACACTGAAGAGCTGTCACTGGAATTTCATAAGGACGAGTGAATGGAAATCATACTATACACTGTCTAAACCTGTAAGTGAAGTTACAGTCATTCTAAGTATTAGGTATATAACGGTGTTGTTCTGTGCTTATGTATTCCATTTTATAAACATTATAACACATTATACGTCAAAAATTTATTGATTATGAATGGGCAGTTTATCAGTGGATTTGGAGCCTGATACTCTCATTTACTCTACTTTTTAGATTTAGTACGTTATCTCAGTTACATCGGAAGGTAATCTGTTATATGTTTAAAACTCTACTGAAGAATAAATGCTTAGCTTCATGTGACTGGAAAAGTTTTCCAACAGTTTTGCAATCATTATCATTACCATAATTCGATCGGTCAGTCATAAAGTGTTTCTTGATTGCCATATGATAACGATAATTTTATTTGGGACTGGTGTATACTCTGATTAAATGTCCTCCAAGTCTGCACCTACTTCAGGTAAACGAATTCATCTGTACTAGACGTTCCTCGTATTGCAATTTTCTCGATCTACATGTTGTTTTTTCTCCCTATGCTGTCCTCCCACGAGTTTCTACATTCCTTTTTTCGTAATTAGGCAATCAGAACTGAAGACAGTACTCAAAGTGTGGCAGTACTAGGAAAATACTCATATGCATAGTGAGGATGATATCTAGTGACTTACTTTCAAAATCTCGATGTCTGGTCTCAATGAATCTACCAACTGTCGTAACTTCATCTATAGTCTTCCCTGCTTGATTTAAAGTTATTTGTTATTGTACTTCCTAAATAGTTCTTTGATTTACTTTATCAGGTTGAAGATAAGTCAGGGAAGAAGGGAAAAATCGAAGGAAGGAGGAAATGATTAAAGGAAAGAGAGACCGAAGGTAATGAGGGAATGAAATGGATGAATGGAAAAGGAAAGGCTGGAGAGAAACTAATAAAGAATGGAAAAGGAAAGAAAAATTAAAATGGGAGAGAATGAATAAAGGGATTGGGAGAGGAATTAATTAAACAAGAACAGAACGAACGAAGTAAGAAGGGAGGGAAGAAAGATGGAAAGGAAGAAAAGAAGGAGAAAATTAGAGATGAACGGCCAAAATGAAGAAAAGAGGGAGAGAGGGAATGAAAATAGGACGAACTGAAAGTAGAAGGGGGTAAATGAATGAAGTAAGGTATGAATGAAAAGACAGAAGGGAAGAAAAAGAAATGAATGAACGGTATTGAGAAAGAGAGAGAGAGAGAGGGGGGGGGATGTGCTTGATGTTTTTACGCAAAAATCAAAGAAAGAAATAAATTATTAAGGGCTGGAAGCCTGCATAATATTCTTCCTACAGAAATATAAATAAATGAACACGAGAAAGCCAGAATCAAGATCCGTTCAATTGGAGATCCCAAAGAACATTGCATCTGTAAAACTGAAGGTCATTGAGAAATGGAAATTCAGACTAAGGAAGGCACTTCAAAAGTTTTGACAAATGAGTTGAAGAGAAAATAAGGGAGTGTGTTACTAGACGGGTGCTGTGCGCCCGCCGTAACAAAGGAAGGAATAGAATCAAAGTTCAGAAAAACAGTGATCACTGAAATGGCGATAGTAAAGGATAAAAGATTCAACACTCCTGAAAAGAAAACAAGGTTGACGTGAGTCAGTACGAGGAAGGGAGCCCACAAGAAGAAAAGCTTTCGGCTCCACCCTGTTCAAAAGATCTGTGTATTCGTATGGTGAGTCTTGCCACACATAAGAGCTTAAATCCATACAAGGGCAAATAAGGCCATGTACGAAGTTAACCACCGCAAAGGGTAAAATAAATAAATAAATAAATAAAGTATGGAGTAGATTCACCACGCCCAGCTTCTGTAAATGAAATTTTTCAATGGGAATAATGTGATTTTTTCATGACAGTTCCTGAACGAAAGAAATCCAAAGGTTACTGAGAGATGATAAAATAGCGAGTTGCTTTTCCTGAATAGGGGACATTAATGTGGAAGATTTGAGCGGACAGCAGGTTGGAGGAATTAAGCTTTTGATGCATTAGTAATAGTGGAGCATCTTTTATTCCAATCACAATCAAGAAGGAGCACTCACAGTGCACACCCGCGACCACCTACTGGTTTAAAGGCCAAATATATGACTTTGTCCTGTGACTCCTGTGACCTTGACCTTCGAGGGATTCTTAAAATCTAATTACTTTATGCATCTCTAAACATTGACCTTTCCACCAAATTAGTTTACACCAGAACTAAACTGTTTGAGTTGACTTTGTCCTGTGATTTTTAATCTTTGACCTTTCCCAGAGACCTTGACCTTTGATTGTATTCAAAGTCAAGCCTCTTCATCCTTATTTTAACCTGAACTCCTCCACAAAGTTCAGTCTACACCCAAGTAAAACTTTTTAGGTTGACTTTGTCATGTGACCTTGACCTCTGACTTATTGTTTTCAAAAAGCCAACCTGGTGGCTGATCCCCAGCTCATCCACCGAGTTTGACCAAAAACAGATCAAAATTGTTTTCGTTATTTAGTTTACACACGGAAACACGGACCTGACTTTGATCTTGCCTTATGACCTTCACCTTTGGTTGCTCAAAAAACAGAATCCCTTTTATCTAGCCTGACCCATAACCCTTGACTATGCAAAGAAACCTTAGTTTCTGACCTTCTCCTGCGACCTTGACCTTTAATTTTGCTCAAAACGGAATCCTTTTATTCTTGTCTTATCAACTGCTAAAAATTATATATATATATATATATATATATATATATATATATATATATATATATATATATATATATATATATATCCATCCATCCATCCATCATCCAATCATAAATTGCCCCATGAGGAGCGTAGGAACCCGGGGCTAGGCAGTTGGTCTCGACATTTAAGATGAGAGTGACCAGCCTCACTCATCCCGGAGAGGCATTACATGAGCAATCAACCCCAACCATTCCTTGGATATAAACCTTCACCGGCTCAATCCGATTGGAGTGCAATAACTACCCACTAAACCACCTGGCGCCAAAATCTGGTTATATGATTAACACCCAGCGTAGTAAATGGTTTCCTGGTGCTCAGGAAACCATTTGGCTTGTCACTCCGTGTAGAGTCACCCACAGGCAAACGGAAGAGGAAAGAATGAAGGAAAGAAAGACAGAAGAAGGAGTGTAAAGTCACCCGTAGGCAGAAGAACATGGAAAGAATGAAGGAAAGAAAGACAGAAGAGGATGGAAGAAAAGAAGGATGGAGGAGAGGAAAGGGCAGACACCCAACAGCAGCATTACATGAAGTGAGTGGATGGTGAGCGCCCCCACCCACCACTAATTATATATATATATATATATATATATATATATATATATATATATATATATATATATATATATATATATATATATATATATATATATATATATATATAGTGGTAGGTGGGAGCGCTCACCATCCACTCACTCGATGTAGTGCTACTGTCGGGTGTCTGCCCTTTCCTCTCCTCCATCCTTCTTTCCTTCCATCCTCTTCTGTCTTTCTTTCCTTCATTCTTTCCTTGTCCTTCTGCCTACGGGTGATTTTACATTCCCTCTTCTGTCTTTCTTTCCTTCATTCTTTGCTCTTTCTTCTGTCTGTGGGTGACTCTACACTGAGTGACAAGCCAAATGGTTTCCTGTACACCAGGAAACCATTTACTACGCTGTGTGGTAACCATATAACCAAATTTGGCGCCTGGTGGTTTAGTGGGTAATTATTGCGCTCCAATCGGATTGAATCAGTGATGGTTTATATCCAAGGGATGGTTGGAGTTGATTGCTCAAGTATTGCTACTCAGGGATGAGTGAGTCTGGTCACTCTCATCTTAAATGTCGGAACCAACTGCCTAGCCCCAGGCTCCTACGGTCCTCATGGGGCAATGTAGGATTGGATGACGGTGGGCCTCCGCATGCAAAGGGGGTCATGCACCAAAAATAAAATTTTACAGGAGAGGCTTGTAAAGGTCAACAATGTGTTTGCAACTGTAATTTCGTTAGTTATTGACGTCCAGTGCTCATTTTGGTATGAAATTACAGCTTAACACCTGAAGTGTATGAATCTGATAGATGATAATGAATTTTGTGAAAAATAATGTATCTATTGCTTGTTGTTACAGTTGCATAATATTGCACCCTTAATGAACTTTACAAGCATCTCCTGTTGCAAAATATTATAATAATATCAATATTAATATTGTTAACAATAGTCGATAGCATGGGAGCATAAAAGGATCATAAAAATACAGGACAAAAATGATCCTATTACTAATACTAATACTACTACCACTACTAGCAATAATACAGCCTCATACAATATTCCTCCTCTTCCCCCACACAAATTAACACTTTTTCTATCACTTTACACAAAATTAATGCCCACAGTCATCCATTAATAGTGAAGAATGCAGTACAGTGCCAGTAGTGCCATGTTGTGCCATGTAGTGCCATAGTTTTCCTCCGTTATCCATACTCCGTCGTCCAATATCCAGGCCAGGGTCGTCAACTGGCTGGTCAGGGCAGGTGAGGTGTGACACTATAGTGCCATGTAGTGCCACAGTCGTCCTTCATTATCCATAATCCGTCATCCATCCAGGCCACAATGGGGAACTTCCTTGTTACAGCCGATGCTATTACATCTGCGTAATCCTTAGTACTTGGCAGGTAGTTCGTCTTCCTGATCTTCTTTTCGATGTTGCTGAAGGCCCAATCACAGGGAATGTACGAGTGGCCTGACTTCAGGAACACAAACTCCACCTGCACAGACACCTACCCTGCCACCACCACCACCTCTGCCGCACTCACTACACTGGACGTGGAGTTTGCCTCGAGCCGAGGCAGCTGTGTGAAGGTTTGGACGTGGCAATGTTGAACAAAATACAGCTTTCAACCCTATGTCCAGTGTCGGAAGGGGGTCATTTCCACATCCAACCGTTAGAGGAAGGGTTAAATTAGTGCTCTCTGGTGCTATCACAAAACTGGCCAGGCCGGCACTTGACCCCCTTTGGACGCGGAGGCCCACCAAAGTATACTGTATATATAGATAGATAGATAGATAAATAGATAGATAGATAGATAGATTGATTGATACAGATATAGATATAGATATATATATATATATATATATATATATATATATATATATATATATATATATATATATATATATATAATACAGAAACTTTAAGTTGACCCTACCTTTTGACCTTAATATGTTGTTTTCAAAAAATGTTGTTTACTCCTTGACTGACTCTCAATTATTCCTCGACGTATGGTTAAAATCAAACTAAATAGATTGACTTATTGACAGTCACACACACGCGGGTTGAACTTTGACCTTGCCATGTGATCTTGACCTTTAACTTATTTTCAAAATTTAATCACTGTATTTCTGCCTTACTTTCAGACGTTGTTCAAAGTTTGATTGAAAATTGATAAAATATTATTAAGCAGGTTTTGCTAGATGAACGTTTTTCTTAGACCAGTGACTTTGGCCTTTGACCTATTGTTCTAAAAAACATTATTTCATCATTAGCTGTCCCTCAACACTTACACTAAGTTTGGATAAAATCGGATAGACACGTTTTGAGCTATTTTCGCACACACACACACACACACACACACACACACAAGTATGCACATGCCACTCAAAGTATAACAGTAGCACTCGCTTAGAGATTCGTGAGTGTAATATGAGATGTCAGAAACCAAGATCGCCTTAGCTTCATAATATCGTGGTTGCCGAAGTAGTGGCTGTGACGGATGCAGTGAGAAACATCCATTCCCCTCAATGCAGTCTCGAAACAGAGAGGAAAAATCAGATGGACTGGAATCTCACTTTGTTACTGCAAACTGTGAAAAGCACTTACGGCCGTGTACATTCCATTCATGATCCCATCCAGGGCCGTAATTTCTGGGGGGGCTAGGGGAGCCATAGCCCCCCCAATGTTTTCTGTATATTAATCTGTCAAAACTTCAACAAGATTGAGGGTTTATAAAGTTGAACTTGAAAAAAAAAAGAAAGTAAAACTTTGAGTAGTTTTGTTGAAAATTCAAATCTACATGTGTTTGAAAGAATATTTCCAATTCTGATCCAAATTGATCATAAACTAAATCGTAATAGTACTTAGATATTGATTATTTTATCATTTCCAAAAGAATAAAGGCACGGTGGTATATGTCAACTTGAATCCTGCCGCAGGCGTGAGAGAATAATCTTGGTAAAGGTGCAGCATAGTGCAACAAAAATGAAAAATGGCCAAATGATTAAAGTAAGTCATAGTTTGAGTTGAAAGTTCAGACTGGCAGAAAGTGAAGCCTTTATTTAAACACTCACCTCCATCATTAAACATACATGCCTCATTAAACATCAGATTTTAGGTAGAATCAAACCGAAAAATATTGGATAGTCTGCAGACTTAAGCGTTTCAATTTAATTTTAAGTCTGTAGTACAGAATGATAAGCATTTGGTCTAGACCCCCCCAAAATTCTATTGAAAATTACGGGCCTGCCATCACTAGGAGGACGTTTTTTTCTTCTTATTATTATTATTTTTATTTTTTTTGGCTGCCGTTGGACGATTTTTTTCCAGCATTGCTGAGGCTTCTAATAATGATGAGATTAATAAAGGATGTAATTAAACATTTATGTTGTAAACATAGTACCTCCTGGCTTAAATAAAATAGTTTTCAGAGCACAAATGAAAGAAGGTGCCATCATACTAAAGGGGATAAATTAAGCTTGTGTAAGCCTATTTAAGGTTGTTTGAGTGTTTATGCAAGAAACTTTGTGTTTGTGTTCTGACAGCTAATGAGTGCCTTACACACACACACACACACACACACACACACACACACACACACACACACACACACTGGAGTATATCGCATAGTTTGATTATAGCCTGAGGGAAACAAGTGAGTGAGCGAGCTGCTCTCTCTCTCTCTCTCTCTCTCTCTCTCTCTCTCTCTCTCTCTCTCTTTGACCCCTATAGCATGAGAACGATTTACTGAAGGTGAATATAATCGTCGTGCGATAAACATCTCCCTCCAATGAGGTATTTTATATAGTTAGTGCTACCACCAGATGATCTTAATCTGCTCTAGCGAGAATTACGAACAGGAGTTAGATTGTTTTCATTAATCTCTTCCCTGCTAGAGGTTTGTCGTAAGTTGTAATTGACATGTGCTAACAAAAATGAGAATTACTGAAGGCATAAACAGAAAGCAATAGGCAAGATATATCCTGGCTAAAAGAAGTATGGAGACTGTAGCCTTTGTAACACGCTGACCTACAAAACAAAATCTGCCAGTTTGTTTATAATATGGTAGAAAAATAAATACCCATGCCCAAGACTAGATGAAGGGAGTACTGTAATTCAAATAATTTTGGTCGATGGTGAGGGCAAGGGCGATAGTGGTAGTTGTGTGGCTATAAGGATGGTTGCTTTATTAACTTGTTGTAAGGTGGTGGTAATGGTGTAGTTGAGGTAGATTATTGCAAGAGTGATGGCACCAGAAGTGGTTCTGGTAGATGATCAGGGTTGGCTGTGCTGATAGTTGAGGATGTAGGTGTCGGCGGTCATAAAACCTACTTGCTAGAGCTTTTTTATGTTTAAAAAGAATGACGCAAAAACTGAGACTGAGAAAGTTGAACAAATGAAATAAAATTCCAGATCCTTTCATTCTGAGATAGTCAGACACATCACGTGTAGTAGAACGAAGACCATGGTCAGTGAGACAATCACTGTGGAGGATCGTTCGGAGCTGACCACTTCTATAAATGAAGTACTGATAGTATCGGTAAACTCTTGCATGGGAGAGCCCACTAACGGTGTGCTGCTACTTCCTGAATCCACTACTTGGATTTAATACGAGTTTATTTTAATAATTCTGAATTCATTTGTTCGATAGCTGACGGATTTGTTTGGGTACGTCTGAGTAGTAAGTAGGGAAGGTCAGCAATGTTTCAATCATAATGATGTTTCTATGATGAATGGCTGTGTGCCTTGTCCTCCAGGAAACTACAGATCCTTCCATTCACCCTCCAAGTCCACCCAGTCACCTAACCCTGCGCACACCTCGCCCCACCCACCAACCCAACCGCTATGGTTGCTCTTGATGGTGGTAGTTGTGGTTGGTGCTGACAATTGTAACAATGAAAGATAATGATGGTGGTATACGTGTTTGGTTTTGATAGTAGTAACAGTAAAAGGTGTTGATGGTGGTAGTTGTGGCTGGTGGTGGTAGTGGTAACAGTAAAAACTATTGATGATGGTAGTTGTGCTTGGCGTCGATAGTGGTAACAGTGAAAGGCAATGATGGTGATAGCTTTTGGTAGTAATGGTAAGCATATAACAGGAATGGTACTGATGGTGGTAGTATGGATTCCGTCAGGCCTGCACTTTCCCTGTATTTCATAAAGGTTCCTGATTATCTTCCTTTCGGGATTTTAGTAAAACATTTATATTGCTCTGGACATCTTAAGGGTCTTGTGTAGAATCTAGCATAAACGTTTAATTTCTAAACTACGGTTCATACTCGTATCCCTCTTCCTGAACCACTTCATATCAAGTTTCCTTGCAAATATACCTACGATCTTTAAAATGGGCGACAAAATAACGCGCCACAAATTACTGGTCAATAAGCTTAACGTCAGCACTACGCAAATTCTGGGAAAAAATAATCAGCGATCAAATTTCCGGGTTCCTTAATAACCATAATCCTATGCAGATAATCAGCGCGGGTTTCGTAATAATAGATCATGACTCACAAATTTACTTGAATTGTTTACAAACATAATATTATATAATAACTGGGATGCAAAAATACTGTCGGATGTCATCTACCCAGATTTCCAGAAAACGTCTAAAAAGGTCATCCATCTAAGGCTACTAGAAAAAATAAAATCTCACGGCCTCTTTAACACGAAAAGGATGTTTCATTAACTTTAGCAGAATCTGACGATGTGGCATCTTAAGGTTCAACCACACACGACATGGTTCCGCATTCAAGTTGGAGGTGTCGTCCAGTTTCGACAGGTTTAAAGAAATCCCTATAATGATTGTTGTATTTGCTGGAATGTAGCTTTGATGATGGAGTAGCAACGGTGCATATTAAGGAAGATCTTTGAAGAGCCATTCTAGAAACCGTTTCGGTGTTTATTCACTCAAGCCTTTTTACTACGAAAGCTATCTCAAAGACCGAGAAAAAAATCGTGTGGCAAAGGTTAGAAGAAATATAAAGGATATTATACTGAAAGACTATTTCTAACCCCCTGGCTCTACTACAAAAGGAGTCTCTGAAGGCGAATAAAATCGTCTGGAGATGGAAAAATCAAATATGCTGACGGGTCACCACAGCTTACATACCCAACTTCAGAGGAACAATGTCACCCGCACACAACCTTACATAACTTTTTCACTAACAGAGATCTCTCCTACACTGAAGTAAATTGTCGCTTGGTAGCACAAAATTTTTTAACCGTTTCAGCCCGCGACGTAGTTTTCATTGTAATCCTCGTAACTCTAGACGATTTTAATTACAATGTGGGAATAATCTCGTTACTGAAAGAATTAGTGAAGATTGTTCCTACCCCTTTACGACCAGATGCCTCTCCTAAGCTGAATATATTCGTCTGATGATACCAAAGAATATGTGTAAGAAGTTTCATCCCATTTATGGAGATAAAAATACATCGTACTCAAAGGGTTGATGGAGAAACCTACTTCTTCACCGCAACAGGCTACCCTCAGCTCGATTAAATCGTTTAGCAACAGAATGAATAAAACAAAAATACATGTTGGACTGTACTGAAGACTAACTGTAACACAGTGAGCTGTGATGGGTAAGAGGTGCATTGCCACGCGGTCAACATACGTTGCTCTTATCATCACTATCATCATCATCAGTTTTACCGTCACCGTCACGTATTCTCATGAGCATCATCACTTCTGTATCATTTTTAATCAGCATCATCATCAGCAACATCATCGACATGTCACCATTACTATCGCCATCACCATTATCATCATAGTTATCATCACTCATAGCCACAAACATCATCGTCAGCATAATCATAGGTATCGTCACCGTTATCGTCACTATCACTATCATTAAAGTCAACATCATTGCCATCCTCCCTGTCACTGTCACCATCATTACCAGTCATCGTCATCGGTACCATCATTATCATCATCACTGGCATCATCATCATCGCTGTCATTATCACTATAAGTGTCACTGTCACAACCGTCGTTCCCATCATCAACACAAGCACCATCACAATCATCGTAAAAGTCATCGTTACCCAGTACTATGGTCATCATTAACATAGTCATCGTTATTTTCACAGTTTCCTTCACTAACACGTAACTATCATTAGCAGCAGCAGCACTGTTATAATAGCAATGCTTTTAGTGTTGATTTGTGCTGCAACTGATGATTGCACTATTATTGGAAGAAATACTGGCACTGATAACTGAAGTATTGCCTGTGCTTTAAACATGCTTTCACTTATTTTGCAGAAAATCACTGACGAAATATCAGTTCTGATGATTAAATATTTTTCAGCTCTTTTAAAATATTGTAGCTGTAGTAGCAGTCAGTCAGTCAGTAAATCAGCCAGTTAACTTATTCTGGAATTTTTACAAAATTCATATATACTGTAGGAGCTAGAAAGGGATGTCTGAACGTGCTGGCACCGATATAACTGGGAGGTTTTGCTGCCCATCTATACGAACATCTTTAAACTCCGTACCTCCTTCCCTATCCACTGAAAGGATAATGGTAGGTTGCAGATGGGCAACTTCAGCCTGCAGTCCGCAAGGTTAAGATAAGCCTGGGGCAACAACAACAGTAATAACAATAACGGATACTTCTGTACAATCCTTTGCATTATTTTACCAAATGGATATGTACGCAATAATAGCACTACCAACAACAAATACTTAAGTACCATCATTCGTATTTCATTACCAGTTGGTTATGGGCACAACAACAAAAACAAAAGTTTATTCAAAATTATTCATATCTTAAACCAGTTAGTTATGGGCACAAAAACAACAAATACCTGTGCACAGTTATTCGTATTCATTTACCAGTCGGACATTTACAAGTTATGCATAAATTTTAGAATTTGATATTTAGCTGATTGAGACAATATAAATGAATGTAAATATTAAAGTGTACAAATAAAATGAAAAAATACCCAAATATCTAAAAACTGCTATAAACATCTCTAATAGAGTTCTCCATCTTCCAAAGAAATGTAAATATGTAAATTATGTACCGATATATTTCCAATACAATATTTAGGGTACATAAGCATTATCCACAGAATCACCTTCCAAGCAGGTTTATGTTGTAGATGCTCCATTCTGTTCTTCGTAATTTGGGGTTCACCATCAACTTTACCTCATTCCATCTATACCACTATCATGTATCAGTGCTGTAAATGTTTCTGGATAAGTTGTCCAGTGTGTTTTATACTGACCAGAGGTTACTCTGGTCAGCTTTTTTTTTTTGGGGGGGGGATCTATTGACCATTGAGGTAAAGCCCCTGGTCATTAAGGCCATATATATATATATATATATATATATATATATATATATATATATATATATATATATATATATATATATATATATATATATATACATTTCCATGCATATATACAGACATACTTTTACTCACACGTACATATATATATATATATATATATATATATATATATATATATATATATATATATATATATATATATATATATATATATATATATATATATTTTATTTTTATTATTTTGTTTATTTTTATATTTTTTGGCCTTACATTATAAACAAAAATGCCTAATCTTAAGAACCTGAAACTAACCACCTAACTGACATATCACTAACCTATACTAAATCTTAAAGAGACCTACACTAATGGTGGAAAGGCCTCGACCAAGAGAACACCATCCACTGCAGATATGTAATGCCTCTCTACATTACACACCTGCACTCGTCACTTGGTGGCTGTCAGTCGAGGCACAACCTAATGTAGGGGACATCAATATATGAAAGAGAACCAGACAATGAACATTTTCCATATACGTCAGCTGTCGGCCCTAATTAGTAACTTCAGGAATATGGTATAATGTGTTTACATAATATGTACAAAAAGTGAAGAACCTCGCCCAACAGACCACCATCGACTGCAAGTGCCCAATACCTTTCTATATTGCACACTTGCATTCATCAGCTGGTGACTGTCAGTCGAGGAACGGGGTTTAATGTAGGGGACATCAATATTAGAAATAGATCAGTGGGAGGAGGAACTATTTCAAATACGTCAACTGTCAATCGTAATTAATAGTACAATATATACATATTTACAGCTGATAAAAACCATAACCACACAGTAAAAAAGTCACATCACTTTGATCAGTCCGGTCACTCTCAAGAAAGCCATCAATTTATCAGTCATAACAATGTCCCCATCACCCAGGATGGTGGAAAGGGTGAAGGGGACGTCTACTGCACCGCAGTAATTCATAAGTGAAGCACGTTCACGAATAAATCGCCGACAGCGCAGGATGATATGACTGATAGATAACACAGCATTACAGATGTCACAGAGCGGTGGGAAGCATCTTTCCATATATGGTTTCATGTGAGTTAAAATGGGGGCATTGAGATGCATTCTCGCCAATACTTTTTCTTCAAGGCGACTGGGGCGGTTGGCAGTATCACAGTCGCCCAGGTGCGGCTTACAAGTTGGAATATTTAGTCTGATCCACTGACCTTGCCACAGAAGATTAATTGATTTCTTTCCGAGAGAGAGACTCGACCGTAGATCACTAGGAACATCCCAAGTCCCCTCGAGCTCTACAGCCGACTTTGCAAGTAAGTCAGCCTGCTCATTGCCATAGATACGACAATGACCAGGCACCCAGATCAGCGTGAATGACTTGTTGCATGAATGCAGCTTATTAACAATTTGGCCCTGGATCTCGTGAGAGTCCGTAGTACAAGATGCAATTGCCTGAAGGGCTGATTTTGAATCTGAAAATATGACAAATGAGTCATGCCTAGAATTGAGAGCATAGTCTATGGCTTTGTCAATAGCAAAAAGTTCAGAGGTAAACAAAGATGTATGAGTCGGCAACCGATACCTAAATGCACATTCAGTCGACCACACTCTTGCAACCACACATTCACTCGACTTGGAGCCATCAGTGTACAATTGATGGGACCCCAAGTGACGAACAATGATGTTATGAAACAAGTGGTGGACCTCCGCCTCCGGCACCTTGGCCTTTGGTGCTGGGAGCCATGATACATCCACTGTAAAGCCGGGTGGCTCCCAAGGCGCTATATTTTTAAACATCAACTTGTCACAGTCACTGGGGTCCACACCAAGCTCCTGAGTCAGTAAGTAGAGGCGAGCGGAAAGTGGCCGACGCACCCCCTGCAGAAGGTGGTGGTATTGATGCAGGGGGGTAAAGGCCACATTGCCGATATTACTTTTCCTTAATGTTCGTAACCCGTACGATAATGCCAGGTGGTCACGGCGAATATGGAGGGGAGGTACATTCGCCTCCACTTCCATACGACCTACATGGGTACACCAGACGGCTCCAAGACACAGTCGCAAACATTTATTCTGCAACACATCCAATCCTTTCAGCGTGGCATTGGATGCCGAGCCATACACCTGTGCGCCATGGTCTAGCTTTGATCGAATGAGGGACTTATACACCATTAATAAAGGTTTTCTGTCGGCACCCCATGTAGTACCCGCTAGGTACTTGAGGACATTTACTGGCTTATCGCAATGAGCAAGCAAAGTATTAACATGAATTTGAAAGTTCAAACGACAATCAAAATGAATTCCCAAAAACTTTATAGAATTTTGAAAAGGTACCGCCTGATTATCCAAAGTTAAGCACAAATTAGGTACGTTACGAGTCGTAAAAACTATAGCGACACACTTACGGATGGAAAACTAAATCCCCACTGCAAGGCCCATTGGTAAACGGAGTCAAGCTCTGCTTGAATCCGCCCAGCCGAAAATTGTGTTTTATGGGAGGAGTGCCATATTGCACAATCGTCAGCATAGAGCGAGTATTTAAGATTCCTGGGGATGGGAGCTGATGACAGAATATCATTGATCATAATACTAAATAAAGTAGGACTAAGCACACTTCCCTGTGGCACCCCATTTTCCTGGATAAATATATCCGATGTTACGTTACGGGGCAATTTGACAGAGAAAGTCCTGTCCCTTAAGAAATTTGAAATAAATATAGGCAAATTTCCTCTTGAACCATAAGCATAGAGCTTCATTAGTATACTGTGTCGCCATGTCATGTCATAGGCTTTATGGATGTCCAAGAACACCCCTATCATGAATCCTTTATTGGCAAAAGCCTCTGCAATACAATGCTCCAAATTCATTAAATGATCTAGTGAACATTGTTGATCATTTAACAAATTCTTCAACTCTAAAACAAAATGAAGCCTATTGTTTACCATTCGTTCCATGACCTTACATAGACAAGAAGTCAACACAATAGGATGACATGAAGTGGGATTCATAAGACGACCAGCCTCTTTAGGTATCGGTATGCCGTGAGCAAAGTGCCATGAGTTTGGGAACGTTCGAGATGCCCAAATCTCATTGTACAATGCTAACATCTTAATCAGGTTGTCCTGATTAAGATGCTGGATCATACCGTACGTGATGGTGTCTGGTCCAGGGCTGGTGTCTTTACAGGATTTAAGGGCAAGGAGCAGTTCATCTAGTGTAAACTCTTGGTTGTACGGGGAGTCTACGTCTTCTGTGGCAAAGTCAGTAATCTGTAGCTCATCCGTGCGTTTATGATGCTAGAAATGCGGATCATAATTGGCTGAGCTACTTACATGAGAAAAACTCCTGGCGAGGATGTTAGCAACGTCCACGGGCTTGTCATAGATGTTATTATTTACTTGCAGGGTGGTAATAGGGAAGTATGGGCCTTTATTATTTAGTATTCTTATGGTGGACCAGACTTTACTTAATGGTGTTGTACAAGTCACCGTGAACACAACGAACCGCCAGGAGTCACGTTTGGCCCTTTGTATTATTCTCCTTGCCTCAGCCCGTGCCTGCTTGTATGCAATAAAACTTTCCTCAGTGGGCTGACTATCAAAAATCCTGTATCTCCTATTGTGCTTCCTTAATGCTTGTCGGCAATCCGGCATCCACCAATGTGCTCTATGCTTCACATGAACTGTAGAAGTCTTGGGAATAGCAGCCTCAGTTGCGTGTAATATGGATTGGGTTATATTTTCGACCTAAGTTAACATCTACTGTCTCCCCAGATATATCTAAATTGGCGATCCTTGAGAAGGATCCCCAATCTGCTTTCTTATAGTTAAATTTTGGAGGTGGAGGGTCCGAAATGATGTCACGTGTGTAAGAAAGACAGATGGGTAAATGATCACTTCCCAAAGAGTCGTCGTAAGGGTCCCATGAGAAATCTTGATGTATACCTGGGGGGGCCAAAGATAAGTCAATGGCCGAAAAGTTACCAGTACGATCATCTACTGTACACGAGTCGCTCTACCATCGTTCAGAAGACAGAGGTTGGACTGTAGTATTAGGTTGGCTACTTGCTCCCCACGACCATCAATCCTCAAGCTACCCCATTGATAGTGATGGGAGTTAAAATCACCCAACACTAACTTATTCCCAGGCAGATGTTCAAATAGTGAATATAAAGCATCACTATCAATGAGGCCATGTGGAGGACAGTACAGAGAGCAAATAGACAGATATGTGTTATTAAATTTTACTCTGCACGCGACCACTTCCAGAGTAGAATTTAGAATTACTTCCGTTTGTGGGTGTGATTTGTGTGTATATATGGCTACTCCATGACCTTCATATCTTCTATACAGGTGGTAGTGTTTTAACTGTGGAGATCAGGATGATCCTCCAGGTGCATCTCCTGTAAACAAACAACGTCTGGCCTGTGTATAGAAAGCAAGATTGCTATATCTTGTAATTTATTCCCAATACCTCTACAATTCCACTGTAACATAGTGAATGCTGCGATTTAAGATTTACGTTGGGGGCCAGTGTGCTTGGTCTTTTTTTGTCGCCCACCAGCAGGCGAGCGACTACCGGGGGACGTATCCCAGTGCTTGTTTACGGAAACCTCGATATTGTCATCAATTACTAGGTTCCCTGACTCCCTTGAGGAATAGCTAACCTTTTTCTCCCTCGCTGGAGTGGTAACTGGAAGAACATGAGGAACAGACTGTTTTGTGAGGGTGGTCATGTTACTTTTACTAGACTTGTCGGGCTTTGCTTTAGGCCGTACTGATGGAGAGGCAGCAGCAGCCTGAGAATGAAACCTTAGGGATGTCAGTGAGAGAGCTGGAGCGGATGGGAGGCCGAGATGGAGAGGTACTGTGAGTGGCAGGAGGGAGAAAGACAAGATCAGTCTGCATCTCTACAGAGATGGGACATTACCGCCGAAGCATAGGACCTATTCGGCGTGGGAGTTGCATGCAACTCCTTCACCTTTTTCCTAGCTTGGTAATAGGAAATGCCCTCAGTTGCCTTCGCTGAGCAGACCTCCTTCTCCTCCTTCCACTTGGGACAATCCCTAGAGGAAGTGGAGTGAGAGCCCTTGCAGTGAAAGCAAGAGACCGTCTCAGATGTACAATGGTCTGCATCATGACCTTGGCTTGCACACTTGCCACACACTGGCTGGGAAGCCCGGCAAGTCTTTGCACCATGCCCATATAACTGGCATTTCATACAACGGAAAGGGTTGGGGATGTATGGCCGCACATGAACAATTTCGTAGCCGATTTTTACATGGCTAGGCAGTGACACTTTACCAAAAGTTATAATGACGGTTGCAGTCTTTGTCCTGACACCTTCCGAAAATCTGGTGATAAATCTAGCATCGATGACATCTTGCTGAGCGAGTTCCTCTATGATCTCTTCCCCACTCATCGCCATAAGATCCCTGCAAGGATAACTCCGTTGCAGGAATTCATGGAAGTTGGGATCTTGGTTTCGACATCACAGATGTGGAACTTGCACAGCTTCAGCAAGTCCTTAACTTGGGATAAATTACATGTTTTTACAAGGTCTTCATTCACAAGTTTTTTTTACTTGTTCCACCTCCCCAGCACAGCCATCAATAACCTTCTTAATCATGAAGGGATTGAGACTGCTCAAGGGAGTGGAACCTAGAGCAGTGATGATTACAAATTCCGCATTATGAACAGGGACGTCATGAGGCAAACGAGTCTGGGGCCGTTCATTTGAGAGACAGTCCGTCCGTTGGTCAGTTGGGGGTCGGTCAGGACTACCCCCCCCTCGAAGGGGGGGGGGGAGGCAGTAGGGGCGTCCGCCATAGTAACCACGCACCCCTAATGGGGGCAGTGGGAAGGAGGAGAAAAGACGATCAAGGGACAAACAACCGGGGACCACACACCTAAGTCTGAGGTTGCCCTCTCAAACCACTCCAGGGAGGCCTGACCGTGCTGTTTCATGCCCCAGAGCGATCGGTGGGGGGGACCCTCCGTGGGCTAGCAAAGGTAAACTCAGTATAACGATACAGACACCTACTGTACCTAGCTAGAGGGATGGCAGGAATATGAGTAACTAACCAACCTAGTCGCCACCAGAAGGGTGAAAAAAAAAAGAACTAATGCCAGTGAGGCAGCCCTAGAAATCTAGAGAAGAGAGCATACGCACATACATCTAATCTCTTCACGACCATGCATCAAATTCCTATCCATGCCTGAAGACAAGGATGTTTTAAGTCACTTGACTGACGCATTGCAGCATGATGGCTCCTACATGGCAGGGAATGCTCAAGTTTCAAAACACATTTTCAAACACTCAAAACATTTGCAAACTACGAATATCTTTAAGGGCCTTCATAGAGTGTTCATAATCTCTTACAATATATTTATATCCATATCTATATCTATATTTATATGTATCTATCACATATAAATATGAATATATATATATATATATATATATATATATATATATATATATATATATATATATATATATATGTATATATATATTAGTTTTTTTTTTCTTTAATATCCTATAACCAGACCTGAATTTTCCATAAACTCAGTTTGAACTAAATTCAGTGTCCACTTTGCCGGAAATATTAAGCTGATGAATGACTTCACGTTGATTTATATAGACAGTACCGTGTGCCAGTTTCCTAGATCCCTTGTACTTCATTTTTTTTTTCACATTAATTTATTATGAGATAAAGCAAATGCAGTCTGAACCAACAAAATTAGACTGTCCTGTGAGTTGCCCTCATGCGAAAGCACAGCTTTTGGCTTTTCCGAAAGTAAGCAGGGCGATCTGGAGGTTATACTGCCTCATTCTTGCTTTCTTGAACCTACATTCACATCCTTCACATTTTGAACCGATGAATGCCAAAACCTTTTTAATAATCTGGACTACTTTCATGGGACTTATCTAAATCCCCTCCCCTCCTTCCTTTTATAAGAGAATAGTAACCTGAATAGTAGCCTGCTAGCACCCAAACTCACTGGAGTTTATAGAGTTTTAATCCATTGAGGCATATTCCCAGTATGCTGGTGTACTACTACAAACTCATATTCCAAAGAGATCAACGACCTCTGTTCATCTTGGGGATGTAGCAAACGACCTCTGTTCATCCTGGGGATGTAGACCTGTCTTCATTACGCCAGTTTTATCTAAGGTTTCTGGGTGCCTACTGGCCATGAGACTCGGCCATTTTTATTGATTTTAACCCGTCACGTCCCGAGGTTTTCCGCATCTCCGACATCCCCCAGTCCCGAGGTATTTTCGATTTTTTTTTTTTTTTTTGCTAAAACCTTCGCTTTTGGTGAGAAACATCGAAAATTCATAGAGAAATCGCTCACCTGAGGTTTAAAGTGCCCAATCCAGGTAGGAGTTCCTCCTTACCTGAGTGGGTTTTCTAACATGCTGGCACCAAAGAAAACGAGTTCTATGGGAGGGTAACTATTTTATCCACTCATAAACGGTATTTATTTATTTACTTGGTACGAATGTATATGTAGTATGACAGTATATTGGTTTTCAAGCAGTAATAAAGGCATTATAAGCATTGTTTCACTCACTAACTAATCACCATACCTGACCTATTTTTGCCACACTACCTGATCATTATTTCTGGCTGTTTCTTCTTCTAATGCTATGTAAACATTGTCCTCCACATTGTCATCGATTGGGGAATCACTCTGGCCCTGAATAACTTTACTAGCCAGGTCACTGGTAACAGGTCCTTTGCCAAGACAATGGCATGAGGGGGGGAGGGGGGAGGTTATGCAGTGTAAGGCATTGTCCCTGCTTGGTATCTTGTACAGGAATAGAGGAAGGTGTCCCGTGTATACATACGAAAAATCACGTGCAAAAATTGAAAATTGTGCAAATTAGGTACCTTGCAATTGCACGACGTACTGGTACGTCGCCGGGACTGGCAAATGCAAATCGTTGCAACGTACCCATACGTCGTCGGGATGGGGCGGGTTAATTTGTTGTGACCATATCAGATTGGATTTACAAAGTGCTGAGGTACCATGGCACTCATTTGGTTCTCACTCATGATCTACAGGCTATATTTGATATGGGACATATGTTGAGATTAATTTATTTTTATTTCAGAGCTTTGATGGACTATGTGGTTGTGTCTAGGAATGTAATAGGAAGATTGTTGGATGTGAGAGTTCTGATAGGGGAGGGTGGAGATATGTCTGACCACTACCTGGTGGAGGGAAAGTTAAAAGTAGGTAAGAGATGGGTGAGAGCTAGGAGGGTTAGGTGTGGCAGGGAGGTTTTGAAAGTGAGTGAGTTGGATAAAAGAGAGAAAAAGAGAGAGTATCAGGAGAAATTGAGAGATGAGTGGAAAGCAGTGAAAGATCAGGAAAATAGCAGTGTGAAGGAGGAATGGCAGTTGTTTAAGAGTGCTGTGGTGGGGCATGCAGAAGAGGTGTGTGATGTGAGATGTGTGGGTGGTGGTGTAAGAAAAGGAAGTGAATGGTGGTGCGAGGAAGTAAGTATGGCTGTGGCTGAGAAGAGACGTGCATATGATGTGTGACTGCAGAGGAAGGATGAGGTGTCATATGAAAGGTATAAGTAAAAGAGGAATAGGGCGAAAAGGGCTGTGCGTGATGCTAAAGTGGCAGCAGATGAGAGGTGGGATAGGCGGCTGACAGAGAATTTTCAACAGAATAAGAAAATGTTTTGGAAGGAGGTGAAGAGGGTGCGAAAGGGAGAGTCTGGGAAGGAAGAACGAGTAAAAGCAGAGGATGGAAGGATGTTAATTGAGATGGATGCAGTAAGGAAGAGATGGGCAGAGTATTTTGAAAGATTGTTAAATGTAGAGGAGGAACGGATGGCTGAGATTGTGGTGGATGGAAGGGTGCAAGGAATAAATGTGTTGGGAGAGTTGAATGATTCTTTGATCACGAAGGAGGAAGTGGAGAAGGCAGTAAAGGAGATGAAAACAGGGAAAGCTGAAGGTATGGATGGATGTGCTGTGGAATGCCTGAAGGGTGGTGGAGTGACTATTGTTGACTGGTTAGTAAGATTGTTGAATGTGTGCTTTGTGAAAGATATGGTGCCAATTGACTGGGCAAGTGCTTGTGTGGTCCCATTGTATAAAGGCAAGGGTGATAAGTATGAATGTACTAGCTTTAGGGGTATAAGTCTGTTGAGTGTTGTAGGTAAGGTTTATGGTAGAGTGGTAATTATGAGAGTTAGAGAGGTACAGAAGAAGTGATTGGTGATGAGCAGTGAGGCTTTAGGAGAGGGAGGGGATGCGTGGATCAGGTGTTTGCTGTGAGACAAGTGTGTGAAAAGTATTTAGCGAAAGGCAAGGATGTGTTTTGGGCATTCATGGATTTAGAGACAGCATATGATAGAACTGATAGGGAGGCTTTGTGGACTGTTTTAAGATTGTATGGACTTGATGGTAGGTTACTGAAAGGGGTGAAAAGTTTTTATGTAAATAGTAGAGAATGTGTAAGAGTGGGAAATGCTGTGAGTGATTGGTTTCCCGTGAGAGTGGGGCTTCGACAGGGATGTGTGATGTCGCCTTGGTTGTTTAATATTTACATGGATGGTGTTGTAAGGGAGGTGAATGCAAGAGTGTAAGGTGGAGATCTGAGTCTGGTGAATGTTGATGGTGGAGAGTGGAATCTGAAGCAGCTGCTGTTTGCAGATGATACTGCACTGGTGGCTGATTCAGAGGAGAGATTCAGACAGTTGGTAGAGGAGTTTGGAAGGGTGTGTGAAAGGAGGAAATTGAAAGTAAATGAGAATAAGAGTAAAGTGATGAAGTGTACGAGGTTGGTAGATGGTAGGGGGATGAATATAGTTTTGAATGGCGAGTTGCTTGAGGAGGTAGAGTGTTTTAAATATCTAGGGTCACATGTTGCTGTGGGTGGAAGAATAGATGCAGAAGTGAAGTTTAGAATAAATGAAGTAGGAAAGGTGCTGGGAGGAATGAAAAAAGTGTTTAGATGTTGTTCACTTAGAATGGATGTAAAGAGAAGGCTGTATGAGGGTGTTGTGGTACCAACTGCATTATATGGGGCTGAAACATGAAATATGGGTGTAGCAGAGAGGAAACGTTTGAATTTAATGGAGATGAGATGTCTGAGGAGAATGTGTGGAGTGACACGTATGGATCGAGTGTGAAATGATGAAGTGCGAAGGAGAACTGGAGTTGTTCGGGAGATGGCTGGTAGAGTTGAGCAGATGGTGTTGCGATGGTTTGGGCATATGGAGAGAATGGATAATGGGCGATTGGTGAAAAAGATAACTAGATCTGATGTGAGAGGTGTAAGGCTGAGAGGAAGACCACGAATAGGATGGATGGACAATGTGAACAGAGCGCTGGATGCAAGAGGGATGTCTGTTGAGCAAGGAAGAGTGGCTGTGCGTGACAGAAATAAATGGAGAGAAATTGTGAATGAATAAATGATGACGCAGCCCTGAGGGGATATTCTCCCGCATTTGGTCTGATCAGCTAGTCAGGTCAGGTGTGGGTAAGGGGATGGGTCTGTTATGATGTGGCAGAGGTAAACCAGCTCTACTGTCGGGTCCTGCTGCGGATGTCATTGATTGCATTGCGCAGTTGACCTTTGTGAGGTGTGTTGCGGTGCGGATCTGTCCCTTCTCCCCTTTGGGGCTAAGATGCGAATGAATGTGTTTGAATGGATGAGTAAATGGGGAGTGTGTCGTCCTGTCTCGGTTACCTCCCTTTCCTTGAAGGAAGCAGCCTAGGTATATAGATAGATAGATTTATTCTACTTAATCAAAAGACATTGTTGTTTAAAATGAGCTCCACTGGGATCTGTGGTTTAGTTAAATATTCCATACGCATGTATGAATACACATGTTAACTAACAAACAGCAGTGTTTAGTGGCAGATGTTTGTTCGTTCGTTTAAAGATTTCCTGCACATATAGTGCAGGCTGGGACCTACATTAGCCCCGTCATTGGGATATGGGCTGGTTAAAAAAAATAGTAAGTGGGGAGGACAAGATCTGGGGATTGCCCAGCACACACGCCCTGTCTCCTGGCTGGCTTTATGGTGTGTGTGTGTGGCAGATGTTAATTTTAGTCCCTTTAATACTGTTATATCTGATGTACTACAGGGCAGTGTACTTTGGCCTCTGTTGTTTAAAAGATTTTAATAATAATAAGTGCAGCACAGTTTCATCTAAAATGTATGCATAATTTTGCTCTTGATACATTTTTACATGCTCCCATTTCAGAATTCGGGTCGTCAATACTCTAAGAGTCTAAGGGATAATATAGGCTACCGAATATTGGTATTTGATGTGATCATTAGGATATGAAGCTAAACCTTGCAAAAACTGTCATTTTATCAGTAGATCAAGGATGCTTTTTTCTTCTTCACAAGTTGCCAGGCGTCATCTTCAATTAAAAAAAAAAAAATGTTCTTGAGATACATTTTCGTTCAGGTGCTTCACCACTATCTCGGAAGGTTAGCCTCTTACAGAAATGTTTAATAATTTCTTCTAACGATGCTGTTTTTAGAAATTGTTTTTATATATCTTGCCCTTCTGTAAGTACTGCTCTCCTTTCTGGCTCTTTGCTGCTGAGTCTATCTTGAAGTTTTTTAACAGTGTTTTCATTAAGATTAGATTTCCATCGGCTGATCTCAGTCCACATCTTGAACATCGTCGTCTCGTTGGGTTTCTGACTCTACATCGTAATATAATTCTTAATTGACCATCCTGCAACTACTACTATTTTTCAGCAAATTCATGTGATCAAATATTCATTAATCTTAAATAATTAGGCCTTTTTCTCGTGTTATGTATAATGGACTGCAGGTGTTTTATTCCATCAATCATTAAACTCTAAAATATTGTTAAGAAGCAATATTTGCAAGCTAGGTATTCCAGGAGCATCTCGATGTTTCTCGACGTTTACCGTAGGTTTCGGTATGAGTCAGAGTTGCCAGTTTGCCTGCTGTTTGTGAGCGTAGTTGTTTCGTAAGTTATGCATTAATTTTTGTGCTCTTTTTCTTTATAATGTTTTTGTGACTGTTTGTTAATTATGTAATTCAATTTAAGCCAGCATGCTAAATAATATACAGTGTTATGTAATGTTGGAAAACTCTGCCATGTTTTGGCCGTCTCCTAGTTGGTAACTGCTAGCTATTGCCCCATTCAGTTGGTGGTAGAAGTTTCTTGAGTAATGCAAGCTTATATAAGGATGGGGAAGAGACTACAACAAGCTTAGTCAGTTTTCAGTTCCGTTTGAGAGTAGAGTAGTGCTGTTGGTGAAGTTTGTGAAGTGTTGCTGACAAGCGTTAAGTGTCATTGCAGTTAGTGAAGATTATTTTCGGTACTTGTGAAAACAATGAAGTGTTGTCAAGCATTAAGTGTAATAACAGTGAAGTGTTGTCAAGAATTAAGTGTAATAGCAGTTAGTAAAGTTTGTATAGCTCCAGTGTTTGTGAGAACAGTGAAGTGAAGTTGGAAAGAATGCAGTGTACTTATTTGGGAAAATAAAGACAGTGAACTTTAAGAAGTCAGTGTTTATTTTCGCCTCAGCTGATCTTGTGTGCTGTACACCGAAAGGTTGACC
Organism: Coenobita brevimanus; assembly: GCF_032717465.1. Lineage (NCBI taxonomy): Eukaryota > Metazoa > Arthropoda > Malacostraca > Decapoda > Coenobitidae > Coenobita > Coenobita brevimanus. The sequence continues at coordinate 24,570,235 of NC_136991.1, read as the reverse complement.
ATAAGGAAAACAACTCACTGGGCAACGTCCTTCCTGTACAATACTACTGCTGTTGGAGCCTGTGGCAGTATGGGGTGGGGACATAACACTTGTGTCAGGTGTGGGATTATTTTGGGGCTGCAGTGAGTCTAACCTTCGACATGGAGCAAGAGGGTGTGCGGACAAGATCCCGAGCTGGGCAGGAGGACAAGGTGTCATTGGCTGCAATTATGAAGCTATTTCAAGCACAAATACAGGTACAGAATGAAGGACAGAAAGAGCTCAGGAACGAACTCAAAGTACAATTACAGTCCCAAAGCGAAGAACAGAAAGAGCTTAGGAATGAACTCAAGGAACAATTACAGGCCCAAAGTGAAGAACAGAAAGAGCTCAGGGACGAAATCAAAGAACTATTACAGGCACACAACTGAAGGCACAGAGTGAACAAATAGAGGCACAACGTGAACAAAAAGAACGATATGAACAACTAGAAGCACAACGTGAAGAACAAAAAGAACGATGTGAACAACTTAAAGAGGCATTAGAGGAGCAACAGAGGGAATTACAACTGAGGATGCAAGGACAGCTAGATACCTTCATGGGGGAAATGAAGGAAGAACAGCAACAGCTTGAGGAGGAGGTAGAAGCCAAGCTAGAGCAGCAGAAGTATGAGAGGGCAGTGCAGCTTGCTACTAGCCTCAGGGGTGCTGCAATGGAAACTCTGGGCCAGATGTCAGTAAAGGAGAGGATGCAGATGGAGGATGCAGATTTACAACCAGTGCTAAAGTGGCTGCAGCAGAGTAGAGTGCAACCATCATAGGAAGAAGTTCCAGGTTAAGCCCTACGATCAAGAGCTACTGGAGTCAGTGGAACCTTCTTCATTTGGACAACAGACTACTGGAGCATCAGTGGGAGACACCTAATGGCCTCAGCAAGTATTGACAACTGGCGATTCTGAAGAAGATGAGATCCGAGATCTTGAATGAGTCCCAAAACCAGATCACTAGTGGGCACCTAGGAGTGAAGAAAACTCTAAGCTGAGTGTGACAGAGGTTCTACTGGATTGGCATGCGTCAACATGTTGAAGAGAGGTGTCGGGCCTGTGATGTATGCTGTACTAAGAAGGGACCCAAGAAACATGGCTGCGTGCCTCTCCAGCTGTACCAAGTGGGTGCACTGATGGAAAGAGTTCCAGTGAACATTGCTGGACCTTTGCCACTCACTGAAAGAGGGAACCGGTATATATGTGTCGCCATGGACTACTTCACAAAGTGGCCAGAAGCCTATGCCATCCCTGATCAAGAGGCTGCAACTGTTGCTCAGGTGTTGGTTGATCAGTTTTTCCGTCGTTTTGGGATGCCACAAAAGCTACATTCAGACCAGGGTAGAAATTTCGAGTCTGCTGTGTTCCGTGAATGCTGCAAGTTATTGGGGATCAAGAAGACCGGGACGACCCTCCTAAGGCCACAGTCAGGTAGGATGCTGGAGAAATTCAACTGGACCCTGGGACAAGAACTGGCCAAGAACTGCATTGATGGGCAAACAGAATGGGACCAGAAATTACCTACATTGCTAATGGCAAATCGGTCTGCATCCCATGAGTCTACCAGCTACACCCCTGCAAAACTGATGTTGGGCCACTAGTTATGCTGACCTGTTGACTCGTTAATGGGAAGATCACCTAGTGAAGAGCTGCCTACAGACACCACCGGCTATGCGAAACACCTTCAGGAAAGGCTGGGAGAGGTACATCACCAAGTGCAAGGAGCCCTCAAGTTTTCAGGAGAGGTGATGAAGTGTAAGTATGATACCAAGGCAGATGAGGTGAGCTTTAAGGATGGTGACCAAGTTTGGTTATACAATCCTCAGCGAAGAAGGGACAGTCACCGAAGCTGCAGAGCCCATGGGATGGGCCTTACACTGTGTTGGATCGCCTATCACAAGCAACATATCGGATTCAGGGAGGCAGGAACTCTCGCCCAAAGGTGGTACATGTGAACCGTCTGTGGCAGTACCATGGGCCAGGACAGTACACCTGGGACGTCTCCAAGGAATCGTGCTCTCCCACAGCCGAGGACGTTCAAGAGTACCAAGGAGCTGAAGTGCAAGAGGATGGTGACATTTCCCCAAGAGAAGAAGCGAATCAAGAAGAAGACCAAGACATTTCTGGAGGAGTGGACTCTGGAGGAGCAAGGACGTCATCGGAAGCAAAATAAAAGAAGACCTGATAAGTTGAATGATTATTTTGTGTATAGTTAAATGTTTCATTAGGATTAAGGTTTATGTTTATATACATTGTGTAGTTTTGTCAGGACAAAAAAGAACTAGGGAGGGGGCAGTGCTAAGAAGTGAGATTTGCCAGTTAGGTAGTCGAAGAGCATCTCAATGTTTCTCGACATTTACCGTAGGTTTCGGTATGAGTCAAAGTTGCCAGTTTGCCTGCTGTTTGTGAGCGTAGTTGTTTTGTAAGTTATGCATTAATTTTTGTGCTCTTTTTCTTTATAATGTTTATGTGATTGCTTGTTAATTATGTAATGTAATTTAAGTCAGTATGCTAAATAATTTACAGTGTTTTGTAATGTTGGAAAACTCTGCCATGTTTTGGTTGTCTCCTAGTTGGTAACTGTTAGCTATTGCCCCGTCGAGTTTGTGATAGATGTTTCTTGAGTAATGCAAGCTTATATAAGGATGGGGAAGAGACTACGGCAAGCTTAGTCAGTTTTCAGTTCCGTTTGAGTGTAGGGCAGTGCTGTTAGTGAAGTTTGAGAAGTGTTGCTAGCAAGCAGTAATTGTAATTGCAGTTAGTGAAGATTATTTTCGGTAGTGAAGTGTTGTCAAGCTTTAAGTGTAACAACAGCGAAGTGTTGTCAAGCATTAAGTGTAATAGCAGTTAGTAAAGTTTGTATAGCTCCAGTGCTTGTGAAGTGAAGTTGGAGAGCATTCAGTGTAATTATTTGGGAATATAAAGACAGTGAACTTTAAGAAGCCAGCTGATCTTGTATTCGGTACACCGAAAGGCTGACCCTGAGAAGAACAACCCACTGGGCAACGTCCTTTCTGTACGTACTATTGCTGTTGGAGCCTGTGGCGGTGTGGGGTGGGGACGCAACAATATGTTTCCTAATGATATTGTGGATGCAAAGAACGTTCACGCATTTAAGACTGGGGTAAATGCATTTTTTTTTCTGAGTCAGCAGTACTCAGGCCTACTAGCATCTTTTGGGGTATAAAAGTAGCTTATGGTCTCTTTGCTAGAGCTCACAATTAGTGTCCCATAATATTATTTATAATAATAGTAGTAGTAGTAGTGATAATAATAATAATAATAATAATAATAATAATAATAATAATAATAATAATAATAATAATAACTATATGTGGCAAAGACAAGCCGTGAAAGCTCCATCACTTGCGTGGGATTCAAACCCACCTAGCCAATAATAAACTTAATTAAAACAATCACAGTAATATGTCTGATTTTTACAAAGGTTATGTAAATATTTAGCCATTTTTATGCCAATATACCTCTCTTCAGTGCCAAACTGTATGAATACATATCTATCTATCTATCTGTCTATCTATCTGTTTATCTATCTATCTATCTGTCTATATCTATCTGTTTATCTATCTATCTATCTATCTATCTGTCTATTTATCTATATATATATATATATATATATATATATATATATATATATATATATATATATATATATATATTGACATTCTGTAGGAGAAAGGTTCAGAATTGCTTATCGAAACAGACATATAGTACTTGAAAAGTTACAAATCAGAGCAAGGTAAATTAAAAAAAAAAGAAAAAATGTTGCCACGGTCTCAGCTACTACTGTACTGGTGCAGTGAATGTGTGGAGCATAGTGTGAGATGTATATGAGTAGCCATTTACCACAATTATCACTGAGATTCATTGTGCAGTGTTTGGTAAGGCTAATCTACCGATGACATTGGTAGTTTGAGCCCACTACAACAAGTGGTGACACTGGCAGCAAAAAGATTAAATGCAACAAATGCTTTCATACTGAAGGCCATGGAAACCAAGGCCTAACTATGTTCTGGCTAAATGTAAAATTACTAAAGTTAGAGAATATCTTTCCTAAAATTTCTAAAAATATATAAATCATTCAGAGATATGATGAAATCATAAAAGGGTTTATTGTATGAAGAATCTCTTACATAACCTTTATTTATTCAATAATGGGTGCAATATTACCTTTAAAAATACTACTGGTATGTAACAGTGACTAAACCAGCAGTTTCTAACTCTAAAATTTTCAACTAAAATGTCATCAGACCTATGTTTAAAACGAACAAAGTGGAGTCCAGCATGCCCCTACTCATTACCTGACCTTTTCAATTAATGTTTTTAATCTCATCAAGAATAATATTAAATGGCTATTCTTTTGCAGTGACCATATAACTTTCAACCTATGAACTAGATCCCTCCCCCCCCATGTGTTACCTCATCAGCACTCTTTAAGTTTCTTGCCACAAAATTCAGGTAATTCATCATCATCCTTTTTTTTTTATCAGTAACCTGCAAAGGTTTTATTTCACTGTTTTCATTCTGAATATCCTACCAGAACCTACTCATATCTTTATTACCACACTTTTCTTGGGCCATCCAAGACCTTTCATTAATCTCATTTCTTTAACAACCATCCAAAGCAGACTTAAATAGCCTGCTTCAGCTTTTCTACATTCTCTAAACTCTTCAGATACTCTTTGTCCCCCCCCCCCTTAGACACGTAATATAGGTCCTTCGGTATGTAGCACACATATGCTTAACATGGCGATTCCAGCTAGAAATAATTCTATATTAATTTCTCCATTCCTCTTTTCTGCCATAACTAATTGGAGAATGATACACTGACTCTCTGATCTTTATAAGTCCGTCCAGTATCAGTATGATGCCTCTTCTTATTATCCATTTATAGTACATTTTCTTGCATTGAGGTTATTTATACTGCCTTAGAATTATCTGCTTCAATCTGTATTAATATTTTTTTCCATCAGTCACACTCACTCACTCACTCGCAGCAAACACCGCAGGGTGCATAGCCTCACCCACCCTCTGACTCCACCCACAAGGATCTCTCCTTCCATAATTCCAGACAACGACACTTCCCCCAAGTATCTCCTGATATGGACAATTGACTTGATAAGGACAACTGACTTGTCTGAACCATGAGTTTCCCGGCCTTCCCCTAGGGCCTCTCCACCTGGATTGACTTTTGCAGGTACCACCCAGTGAGCAGGAGTAACCTCAAAGAAACGCACCACGTGTCCGTATATGTGGAGTTTGTGTTCTCGCGTTATGTATGTAATAGGCCTTGAGTAAGCCGCACGGAGTAATTGCTCATTACTCAAATGGCCATACCAGTAACATCCTGTGACTACACAAAGACCCTTAATACCAATAGAATTACTTTGTCACTCCAAGACACTGTTTATTGCTCATGTCTCACAGCCATACATTAAGGCAGGAGACACCAGCACCTCGAAGAGGCAGATTTTCACCCTTCTGCACAATATATCAACAACGCAGAATGGTGGAATCGAGTGAATCCATAACATTAAAGATCACACCAGTGAAATAAGAGATCGTCTGACCTACCATTATTTCGGATAACAATATCAAGATGAGTGGATCTTTCCTAGACTTCTATATCCTCACCACATACCTTAACATCTTGTACGACTTCATCCAACAAGCCACCAAATGCTGGACCTTGTTCTTAGGCCAGGAAACATTTACTTCTAATGGTTTCAAGTTCTCGTTGCCTTGAGAGCATTGAGGCGTGTCTCCAGTGACTCCACAGTGATAACTGCATTACCAGTAATGTCAAGTCCAGCAACCTTAAACCTGCACGTTGAAAATCCTCAATGATTTCAATTCACAGCTTGATGCAACACCCAAGTCATGCATGTATTGAAAAGTGAGCGCACAAAGACAGATCCTTGTCTCATTCCAGAACTTGTCGGAGAGAAATAGAATGTCCCTGCTCTTCCCCCCACCCCCCACCTAACACACGCACACTTGACAGCATTTGCAGTATTAGAATACAAGCCAGCTATCATCCAAATAATCCCTAATTATTCCCTCCAACTGAAAAGGTTTCTTTATCAGTGATTATGTTAATAGGATTAACATTAATCAGTGCAGCAACAGGTACTTGTTGTTGATGTTGTTGTTGTTGCTTAACTCTTGTTTGCGTGGAGGAGTAGACCGTTTACTACAAGTAAGCCACTGCCTTTATGGGGCCATCACATTGGTTCCTTATACCATTAGTGTGGCATGTGCTGCACAGTGCTCCATTATGTGTTATATAGTGTGAGCCTATTCTGCAAGTCCGGTACGTGTCATCTGTGACTCTCAACCCGAATCTAAGCTTGTAGCTGAGAAGGAATGGGTGACATCCTGATCTAATCCTATCTAGGTGAACTCCATTAACTCTACTTAAAGATACCTCTGATGTCAATGTCGGGCGGGAGGCTTGCAGTACAGTAGGCTATTCTGACTAAGGTATTATATCCCCACGTACTTGAAATGAATTTGTAGGTGTTTCTTCCTTGTTAGTTTTGAAATGTCTGGAGGTGGGATTTTGTTGAAAAGGGTCTGGCAGTGTTTGTACTGTGACTGTATTATGTACCAAGTTGAGTAGTGAGGCTCTGTCAAGTAAAGACAGGGGGTGCTGGGTGTTAGTAAGTCTATCCGGTGGAATAACTGTATGTGCTTCTCATTTCAAGATATTCTTTTATAGGAACGACTTTAGTTGAAAAATATTAATAAGTTGTAGGAGTGGTTTTGGTGCAGCCAGCGACGATGTAAAGGGAGTTATTCCTTACGAACTGCAAAGTATAGTAGTAGGTTCTAGATGGGATGGGGCCCCATGCCAGGGAGGCAGAAGCAACCACCATGCCCAGTCCATAAAATGCTGGCGAACTGGTTTCTGAGGCAGTGCATGAACATGTGTGTAATATGCACAGGAACACCATTTTCTAATAATTTACTACCTAAAATACAATTATCCACTCAAACAGAAGATTTAGAAAAATCGATGAAATTATTCAATCCAAAGTCTTAATTTCTGAGAATTCATGCATTATATCCTTCAGTACAAAACACGCATCAGTAGTTGACGTTCCTTTTTCAAAAGCAAATTTTCTGCTATTAGATTGATTTTGTTCATTAAGCATTTGTAGGATATGAATTTTCAGTATCTTTAATATACAGGAAGATTGCATCGGTTGTCTGTTACAATTAGAGTGAGTAATATTCCCTTATGTTATCTGTGATGGTGGAGGAAGTGGCAACTTCTTAAAGTCTGATTGGTAGGCAGTGAACAAACCAGGCATTTAAAACGTAATATAATACAGACAAAAAATCGTCTGGGGCATTCTTAAAAAAGCATGAATGTATATCATCATGACCCATGCCAGACTTGAGCTGCTTAAGAGTTTATGGAAACTCTAATAAATGGTAGTAGTAGTAGTGGTAGTAGTAGTAGTAGTAGTAGTAGGGGTGGTGGTGGTGGTTACCAGTAACAGGGGTGGTAGTTGTAGTAGTGGTAGCTGTTATGGTAGATTTACTGAAGCAATAAAGGTAGGAGGGAGAGATGAGGTGGCTCGGCCCAGGACGAAAGGAAGGAAGGAAGAGATGAAGGAAGGAGGGAAGGAAGGAATGAAGGAAGAAAGGGAGTAAAGGGAAGGAGCGGGAGAAGAAAAGGATGGGTATGGGATGAAAGAAAGAAAATGAGTGAGATGAGCTTGAAGTAAAGGATGAAAGAAAAAAAGATGAGAATATGACAAGGAACTGAACCAGTTGGGAAAGGGCAGTAAGAAGAATATGTGGAAGAAAATTGGAATTTTGAAGATGAATGTACGAGAAGAGATGGAAAGGACAGGAGAAAGAAAGAGGAAATAGAGGAGGCAAGTAAGGAAAGAGCAGAAGAAAACTTAACACGCCGAACGAGAGAGAGAGAGAGAGACAGAGAGAGAGACAGAGAGAGACAGACAGAGACAGAGACAGAGACAGACAGACAGACAGAGACAGAGACAGAGGCAGAGAGACAGACAGACAAAGAGAGAGAGAGAGAGAGAAAGTCCTTACCCTTACCATTTCCTCCACTTGGTAAATATGGGATATTTGTATGGCAGCACTTGGTGAAACAGAAACAGGAGGAGGAGGAGGAAAAGAAGGAGGAAGATGAGGAGGAGGAGAAGGAAGAGAAATTGGTTTGATGAGGAGTAAGTAGAATAGGAGAAGGAGAACCACGTGGTGGTGTAGGAGGAAGCGGAGGAAGAGGGAAAGACAGAGCGAGAGGAAAAGGAAGAAGGAATGAGTTTATGGGAGGAGGACTATGAGCGCTGAGGAGAAAACATGAATAAGGTATGGTGGAAATTATGAGAGAGAGAGAGAGAGAGAGAGAGAGAGAGAGAGAGAGAGAGAGAGTTGCCCGGGAGGTAAAGAAGGTATTAGTGAGAGGTCTTAGAAGAAGAGAGGGCAGGCTATGGTTGGTGGGTAAGTAGAGAGGTAGGTAGAGCCAGTAGGTAAGTGGATCAGAAGGTAAGCAGATAGACGGGTAGATGGAACGAGTAATTACATATTTAGAGTGTGCTAAGTGGGTAGATGGTAGTTAGGTAGGTGGATGGGTAGATAGGTAATTAGGTGAATGGAGGGGTAGGTAGTTATGCAGATAAGAATGTGTTAAGTTAGTTACATGGACAGTTAAGTGGACAGTTGGCTAGATGTTTAGGTAAGTTTGTTGGTGGGTGGTAAGGTAAAGGTGGTTGGCTGGATGGCAGGTAACGCAGGCAGGGTGGTGGCTAAGTAGGTGGGTACGTAGATATTCGTACAGTACATTGGTAGGAAGGTGCTTAAGTAGGTTGGCAGGTAAGTATATAGGTGAGTGGGTAGATACCGTGTAAGGCTTTTTGCTGGGTAAGAAGATGTTTAGGTGGGGAGCAGGGTGGACAGCTAGGTAAGTAGGTAGGTAGGTTAGGTTGATAGAGAAGTGGATGAGTGGATAGATTGGCTGGTAGCCAAGTTGGTGGTTAAGTAAATGGTTGGTAGGTAGGTGAATGACGAGGCAGGATGTCCTTAGGTATGTAGATACATGAGAAAAGAAATTAGTAAGTAAAGAGAACTAGTCGGAAGACAGGTTGATTGCTAGGTGGATAGATAATTACAAAGGTAGGTAGATGGGTAAGAGACTGATGGTTAGATTAATCTGTCAGAGCAAGTAATGTATACCAGTCTAAGCAAATCATTAAGCAGGCAGGCAGGTAGACACTAAGGTAGACAGGTAGATGAGTAGACAATGGATAATGAAGGCGGTACAATAGATACATAGGTAGTTATGTATGCAATATATCGGTACATAAACAGGTAAGTAGGCAGGCAAGTGGGAAATTAGTATTTGAGTAATGAGTTTGTCAGTTTAACGCACCGATGGATATGTAGGTGTGTACGGTACTTTAAAACTGACTGGTAACTAAGAACACGGTATGTGGAAAAGTTGATACCTACCTATGTGGGTAGGTAGGAGGTGTACCCAACGCATTTGAGTAATTAATTCAAGGCAGTTTGCCCGAAAATAGGTAGAAAAGCTTGTAAGTGATAAGTCTGAGAGGTTGGTAGGTAAGTACATAGGCAGCTGACTGGGAAAAGAGGTATTTAGTTATAAGGAACGAAATGTAGAGAGGGAGAGAAGAAAGGGATGGGGAGGCAGTATTGAGGGAGAGGCTTTAGGGAAGGAGGCACTGAAAGGGAGGAGGAATGGCGTGAGGAAAATGGAGTGAAGGGGAGAAGGAGTGGAAGGCTAGGGAAAGAAGTGAAGGAAGGAACGGAGGGGCGGGAGGAAGGGAGTGAAAATAAGGAAGGAGGAAAGAAGAGAAGGGACGAAGGAAGCAAGAAGTGAAGGAAAAGAATGAAAGAGAGAAAAGAAGGATGTAAATATTGAGTAAAGGAGAGGAGGGATGGGGAATATTAAAAGCTGGAGTGGTTTATATTATCTATTCTAGACAACACATGACTCGACTACAAAGCTAAGGAATAGTAGGGTAGAGGTGTCTCTCCTGTCCACCAAACCTTGTACCCGTAAATGATAGCAAGACTAAGAAACATCATGCAGCATAGGAAAATATGTCAAGAAAGGAGAAAAGGAAGAAAATATTATCACATTTGAACCTGGAAAAGATTTGTAATAATTTGGTCTCAGTGCCTTATTGAAGGACACAAGGGACGGTATTCTCGTGGGTTTAGGAGGCTCCCTTGCACACCTTCCTCAGCTATTTGTTTTTGGATACGACTGGTTAACATCGTTTCGTACCTTACTTATGCAGACTATGGCCACATTAGAATAATTTAAGCAATACTAAAGACGATAGCATCATATGATTAATAAAATAAATCGCTTAGGAAGAACGGCTAGGGAGCTTCCTAACCTGACGAGAATACGAGCCTAGATCTACATCCAGCCAAACCTCTCCGGTCACCTTTTTTTTTTTTTTTTTAAGGGGATGAAAAGAGGAAGGAAAAACAAATTAAATAAAAAAAACAATCCATACATCAGATTACAAGTGTCCTCCATTCATAAAGAATCCGTAACAGTTGGACTTGAACTGATGTAAGTTGAAGTTTGGGGGGAAATTATTCTGGGGAAACGAATTCCAAATAGATTCAGTTCGGGGAATAAAAGAAAATGTAATAGGCAGAAGTTCCGTAATATGGCAGTATGACAGTCCACTCATGAGCACAACCAGAAGTCCGTGTAGCACGGCCTTCCGTGTAATTACCCTCTGCTTGAGATTCTCATTCGATTTCCAACAGCTTCATTGACAGATAACTTATTTCGCTCGTTACGATCTTGTTTCCAGACTATACCCTCCTCTCCTCTCAGCTAAAACGAAATTACTAGTATATACTAAAAATAATTTCACGCATATTCTACTGCATATCCTTTTTTTAGGTCAACACATGTATTCTGTATTAAATCACTTCAGCCACTTAAATATTTGAAGTAGTTCTCCCCTGACTCCTCGTTTCCAGTAAGTGTAAAATCTTTGATCACTCGGTAAGAAATTGATATTCATTTTATAAAGCGGACACCAGAAATGTACTGCATAGTTCATCTGTATCCTACTGCACCAATGTCTTATCCACCTTCATGATGCTAAGGTAAGTACTTTGTTTTATTAAGTACATTCAGACACTGTTATTAGATTTTAAACAGTTTTTAGCCGTAACTTCTGCCTCCTTCTCACAGTCTCAAGTATCCATTGATCAGATATTTAACTGATAACTGGATATGCAGGTAGATATCCCCACGGAAGATATAGTTTATATTCCCTTACGTCAAATTTCATTTGCCACTCGTCTCATCACTTGAATAACAAGTCAAGGTCTCTGAATAAGAATATAATCAGCTACGGTGTTTATTATTGCATCACCAGCAAACTTATTTACAGTATACTGGTCCATATACCTAAATCTACAGTAGATAACTAGTGTATATACTAAACAAGGAGCCAAGAAATGAATCCTGAACTCTACTGTTCGTCATTCTTCCCCAATACAACGTACAGTACTACCTACCGGTATCTTATTATCTCACAGCATCCTTCCAGCTGACCATGACATTATCGAAGAAAGGAGGAGGGAAAGAAGGAAGGAGGGATTAATGGAGAGAGAGAGAGAGAGAGAGAGAGAGAGAGAGAGAGAGAGAGAGAGAAGGGAATGGAGAATGGAAGGAGAACGAGTAAAGTCAGGAGACAGGGGAAGAAATGGAAACAATGGAGGAAAGATATGGAAAGAAGGGATGAACTATGGAAAGGAGTAAAAATGGAAGGGCATGGATTGAGAGAGAGAGAGAGAGAGAGAGAGAGAGAGAGAGAGAGAGAGAGAGAGAGAGAGAGAGAGAGAGATGTGAACTGAGAGGGCTGGAAAGGAGAGAAGGGAGAAACGAAGGGGGTCTGAATGGGTCACAGGGGAAAAAGGTCTAAGAGGGAGAGAAAAGGAGGGAGGGGGGAGGAAAGAAGAGGAAAGGAGGGAGAGAGGAAGAGTAAAGAGGGTGGAAAAGGAATTAGGGAGACACAGAAAGAGAGAGACAGAGAGGGAAAGCGGAAGGAAAATATGAAAACACACACAAACACACACACACACACACACACACACACACACACACACACACACACACACACACACACACATACCCGCCCTCACGGGCGCGGAGATCTGAACCGACAGACACAGGGAAGGAAATAAAATGAGAGCGTGAAATACACACAGGAGAGAGAGAGAGAGAGAGAGAGAGAGAGAGAGAGAGAGAGAGACAGGGAAGGGGAGGACCTGAGTGAGGAAGGAAGATACACGTATGTACGGTAAGTTTGGGAGGGAGGTAGGAAGGAAGAGACAGGGTGTTTGGTGGGAAAGAAAGAATGAAGGGAGTAAGGGCACCTGTTGCCGTCCTGATAAAGGTCGCTCCTCCGACTGAAGATTCCTCACACCTGAAGATTGTTAGTCTCCTTCCCTCACTTTCTCCTCCCTTTACTGCCTCACTACTAACTTTCCTTCCCTTTCTCCCTCTGCTGCAATTGTAATCCATGTTTGATAAATTTACTTCCACCCTTTAGCTTCTTTCGTCTCTTTCTCTTCCCTATAATGCCTGTATAATCTCTTCACCTTCCCTATATAGCCTCTCTATTGTCTCCATCCCCTTTACCTTCCATGTAATTTCTTTGTACTCTGTTTATATCCCTGTACCTGCCATGTAATGCTTTTTTACTCCCTTTATCTCTTTTACCTACCATGTAATGCCTTTTCTTTTATTGCTGTTGGTCTCTCTGCAACATCACATTACTTTTTTATTCCCTGTACTTTTCGTGTTAACTTCATTCCCACTTTCTTTCTTCAGTTTACCGCCCCTGTAATGCCTCTCTACTCCCATTATTCTTTTACTCTCGCTGTATTTCAGCCTCAACTCTTTTTCTTTCCTTTACCTTACACTTAAAATTAGTATCTTAATCAACGGCATTCGTTCATCCTTTCTTTTACCATTTACCATTTATTTAAGACTTTCCTTATCATTACTTCCCTTTAATCTATTCTTTTAACTACCCGATTGCAAGAAATCGTGCTCAGTCTTCTTCCCTTTACCCTCCCTATCCCTCTATCCTATCGCTGTTCTCTCTCATTATTCTCATGCACAGTTTTTCTTCCCTTCAACTTATCTTTCCTCTATCATCGATCTTTTCGCATTCCTTGGTTTCCCATCCTACATTCCTCACTCTCTCAATTTGAATTCGTCCTTTCCTCCCTCAATATCCATCAACCCTCCCTTTCCCCTAATCTCCTTCCCACCTTCCCTTAGTATCCCTCCCTCACTGCGTCGACCCCTCTCATTCCTACCTTTCGTCCCTCTCTCGATCTCCCTTCTTTCCATTCTCTCTTTTTCTTTCTTCTCCCCCTTCCCTAAACTCTCTTCTTCCTCCCTCAGTCTCTCTTCAGCTCTCTGTCCCTTCCTCCTTCTCTCAATTTTTCGGTTAGCCTTCCTTCCTCTCGCTCGTAATCTTCCTTCTCTGGTCATTCCTCCACTGATCTTCCTCCCTTGACATCCCATCCCTCCCTTCCTCTTCCTTGAGCTCCCTCTTTAAGTTTCTCTTCCTCCCCTGATAGCCTTTCTCTACCATTTTTTCTTCCTTCCATCCGTCCCTCCTTCCCCTTCTTGACCACGTTCTTCCACTCCTACCTTCCCTTTGTTCTTTTTTTGCTCTCTCTTCGTTCGTTCCTTCCCTCCTTTCTTTTTTTACCCACTCTTCCTCTTTCCTTTCATCCACTCCTCCCAGTCTCTCTCTCTCTCTCTCTCTCTCTCTCTCTCTCTCTCTCTCTCTCTCTCCCTCTTTGCTGAATAAAATCGTCAGTCTATGAAAGGGCTCATCTCATGTTCTTAGGGCTCCCTCGCAGCCGAATAAAATCACATACCTTTAATTGGAATAAATACGACAGAAGATGTGACCACAAGAAGGCTAACTTGCTTAACTGCACATCATGAAAAGAAAGATGTGATGAACTGTAAGATAACCTTTGCCAAATTTCTTAACAACCTGCACCACAAAAGACGTGTTCCGGGTTCACTAATCCTTGAGGTACGAGAAGGCACGGCCGGGACATGTATCTAGTTCAGGATAGATGGACTCCCTTGCCCTAGAAAGTCCAGCGTCACCCTTGGACAATGTGTAGCACTCGTTAGATCACCAAGAAGGTACTAAGCAGGTGGTTACCATTGTCCAGGGAGGTAGTACCATGGGAATAACGTGGAGTCAAGGTCCGGTAGCTGGCTTTGCACAACGCTCCCAGGCAGGGAACTCAACCACATTTACCATGTAGTCAAAGTCCGGGCTGAGACTACTAGTCGCACATATCTCCTATACAGAACTCTATATTAGATGGCTATGGCTCCTCCCTTTTCCCTGCACTTCGCCATGAAGAATGACCCCGTTGAGACCCTGGTGGGGCGCTTTGTGTCTCAGGAAGGTTGCTGCTTGTTTGTGGTTGATCAGTCTTGCCAGACAGACCAAGGCAGATCAACAATAACAACAACAACAACTATGAAGATAATTTTTTTTATCCTATTCTTGCTATTTTGTTGTTATTTAATTCAGTTTAGGGGGACTTTCCGATATGGCGGGGGTGGATGTAGTCTTAACTAACACTTCTCTAATCAAGATTCTTCCTAAGTTGAATAAAAAATATATATCTATATATACCAGAAAAAAAAAAAAAAGAGGAAACTAAAGGGGTTAACCCATTCCAGATTGATTTATGTATTTTATTCTTGCCACCAGCAGATAAGTTCATTCGGATTAAGGAAGACGCCTAACAATGAATGAATGAAACTGAAACAACTACGGAAATCTTTGTTTGCTACAACAAGCTTCCCCTAAACTAATTAAAGTCGTTTGTCAGTAAAAAAAAAAACAACAACAATCAGTGAGTGAACTAGAAGTGCACTAAGTGGTGCGCATCTCTCCGACAATGGCAAAGTAATTTCCAAACCACTCTTCATAATGAGCCAGGTTTTCTCATCATTGGTTAGGGTTTCACATAAAGTGTTTTCCAGTATTACACTATCCGGATCGGTCCCAAAAGTTAATCGATTGTCCCCTGGGACATGGGCTATCTATCCACCAAATTTGGCCCAAAACTCTATTTTACTTTTTGTGTAATCCTGCTAACAGACAAACAAACAAACAAACAGGGATGAAAACATACTCTCTTTGTCGGAGAGAATGAGTGAAAGATAAATAAACAGACCAGAGGGACACTCAGTGGAGCGCATCTCTCCTGTGAGGGCAACGTCATTTCCAAACCACTCTTCCGAATGGGTTAGGTTGTCTCATCATTGATTAGGTTTTTGCAAAAAGTGTTTCCGGATCCGGATCCTGTAATATGATCTGGATCCGTCCCAAAAGTGAACTGATTATTCTCTGGGACATGGGCTATCAACCCACCAAATTTGGTCTAAATCTCTCTTTAAGTTTTTGAGTAATCCTGCTAACAGACAAACAAACAAACAAGCGAAAAGCGGTGAAAACATACTCTCCTTGTCGGAGAGAATAAATGAATGCATTAGAGAGAGAGAGAGAGAGAGAGAGAGAGAGAGAGAGAGAGAGCCTCTGTGGTTCAGTGGTAAAGTGTTCGTTTTCGTACACTGGACAGCGAGGGTTCGTGCCCGCCAGGGTCATAAACTTTGGGAGCGTTCTCCTTGCTACATACGGCATTGGTGGACACAAGGATTGCTGTGGTTGAACCAGTGTCGCATACAATAAAGAAGGCTTGCATGCAGTCGGCTAGCGCGGGCCGATTACACTTGGTTCACAGACTACACACACATCCATAGCCACTCCAACATGGCAGTCACACTTACAAGCACTTCTCACCCTACATACAATCTCTACCAGGCAGCCTAAGCCACTTGGTAGAGGTCGGGATAGGCCTGTCCTGCAGTGGATACTCAAACGGCTGATGATTATATATATATATATATATATATATATATATATATATATATATATATGTGTGTGTGTGTGTGTGTGTGTGTGTCACTCGTATCATTATAAAGGCCCCAAAATGCTTGCATGCATTGGCCTTGGTCATTTAATGCTTACACTCCAAACTGGTTAATCTCCGGGAGCCTCCCTTATCAGTAGCATATCGCTGACTACGTACCAGGTCTTTTTGTATCCCCTCTTGCAAGCATACCTCCTACGTTCCCATTTTTCACTTTCCACACCAAATTGTTATCCTCCGTCCCCTGAACATGCCCAAACCATCTCAATCTACTCCACCTCATTTCACCAATACATTCGAATCCCATCCTTACTCTCATCTCTTTAACCGAAATCCTAGGACATTAAGCCTGTTATTCGCGAATGCATCACATATTCATCAAATCATTGTCATTTCTGTACTTTTCTGTCGATAAGTATCCTACTATATACTTTCCCCCTATGACTACCACACACTTCTGTTTACCCTTTTCCTTTGTAGAGGGGAATTATTATACCTGACTTCCAATCCTCCGGGACCCTACCTTCCTCCCAAGCCAATCTGCACTTCTTCCATATCCATTCTACTATTGTCTCTCTCCCATGCTTCAGCATTTCACCACGCTCTCCATCAATTCCTGGGGCTTTCCCCATTTTGACTTTCTTATTTGCTTTCACTACTTCCATCCTACTGGTCTTTTCTTCCCTCCTCACCTCCCTCCTTGTTGTAGCCATTCCCATGTCACTATTACTTACATTACTCTCATTCTTTATGTTTAACAGTTCCTTAAAGGGTCCTCTCCATCTGCTAACTTTTTCTCCTTTCTCTACTATCAATCTACCATTTTATCTTTCACTTCCCTACTAACTTCTTTACCACCCTGTCTAACAATCTTTACCTCCTTCCAGAACAGTTTCCTACATTCCCTCCATTTTACACTCAAATTCCTTCCTAATTCCTCATCCACCCTCTTCTTACTTTCTCTTACTATTCTATTCACCTCTCTGTTCCTCTCTACATATAACCCTCTCTTCTATCTCTCAACTTCCTCCATGCCTCTGCATCCCATCCACTCATTATATGTTTTCTCCATTTGCGCCACAGCTCGTCTCGCCTCTCCATTCCATCATGATGTTCTTTGCACCCCCATTCGTTCACCCCACACAGCACCTCACATGCTGCACAGATTTCTTCTGTGAATATCTTGCACACACCTTCCACCTCCCCCACACGCTCCATATCATATTTACCCAGTTGCCCCTCCACTCCCCTCTTTTATTCTGCCTTTTTTTTCCATCCTCTTGCAACCTTTCTACACTCCCTGTATGGTCTACCTCCTCCTCCTGTCCCTCCCTCCTTCTATCTCTCCAATGCCACTTGGACCTTGACTTTCACCACCCCCAAGTGGTGGTCAGAGAGTCAACTCCCTCAGCCTCTGCAGGTATATGGTCTTGCATCCATTACATATGATACTTTCTCATTCTGTCACCCAAACACACGTAATCAATCATTGCATTCCGGTCATTTACATCACCACCCACCCTTCTAATCTCTCACCACCTTTAGCTGTGGATCATTTTGTGCCTAAAGAGGGTACTGGCCATTACCAACCCTCTCCCTGCACAACTGTCCATTAGAGAACTGCCATTCTCTTCCACTTCAGCAGGCACACCCCACTCACCAACTACTCCATCCACCTTCACCTTCCGTACTTTTCTAGTCAAAAACACTTCTCACTCCTCTCAAACTTTTCCATGCATGCTTTCACATTTGCCTAGAACTCTTCTTTCACTCTGTTTGCACAATCTTGCATTTGCGTATATACACACACAATCGCCCACGTTGGTATTCCCACTTTCAATCTCACCCACACAATCCTTGAACCAACTCTTCCATACTCTTTCATTTTCTCCTTCCACCTCTTGTACACAACAATGCATACACACCCTCTTTTGCCCTCTCATTCTCATCTCCTCACGTGTATATACTGCATCCGTACTCCTGCTCTTTCACACTCTTACCTATCCATATTGTCTCAGTTAATTCACATATGTCCACTTTTGCTCCCCGAAGCACCTGGACAATCTTTCTCTTTCACCTCATCATTTGCACCCCTAACAATCCATGTTGCAATCTGTACCATGTCTTTCGTCCGGTCCTTGGTCATCACCTGTTTGTCTGTCCTGGTCCATGGCTTCTTCTTTGTATTTTTGGTTGTTTTCCAGGAAGGGACACTAACCCTTTGCCAACCCACTTGTTGACACTTAGGGAACGGCCTATTGGTTGGTTATAAGGTTACCACCCTACGAATTAAATGAGTTCCTGCTGTACAGGAAATCGTTTGCCTTGCCACTCAATGTAGAGTCGCCTTAAAATAGGGTAACATTACACAGAGTGAGAGGATGATGGGCACCCCCACCGATCATACAAAGATTCCTTAGCACGGAGGGAGAGCCCTGTCAATGTCAGGAAGTTCAGCACTCTGAACTTCCTCCAACCACTCCTTACCATAACCACAGAGCTAGATTCAGTCTCACCTCCAGCACATTACATGTCCTCTCAAGAGACTCTCTAGTTAGATCAGTCCTTTCACACCTGACGATCTCTACATGCTCTCCCCAACACACCACATGCTTGAAACAGCTTTATTATTCAATCTGTGGCTAAAATCACTACATCTGTTATGCACACACTTATCATAAACACTGCACAAGATCGAGGTACTTCCCATACCCTGGTAGCAGAATGCACAGCACAGCTTTGACAGTACTGCCACCACCCTTGATATCACCACTTTTGTTTTACCCACATGTACTTTCAAACCCTTGTACACCATTCCATCTCTCCATTTATTAACTTTTTCCTCTGTCTCCCTTTCATTCTCTCCCATCAACACAAATCATCAGCATACAACATCTCCCATGGGAGTACATTTTTGAAGTCATGTAAGAGACTCAGAGAGCTTCAAGCATCATGACTAACAAGCATCATGACTAACAATAAAGAGAGCAAGATTGACCCCTGATGCACAGCAACATGCACAGAAAACTCATCACTCAAATCTCCATTCACTCTCACCTGGGTGCAAGCACCCACATACATAGCCTTAATCACTAACCAGCTGCTCCACTTTCTCATTTCCCACTTCACTACCTCCTTAGGAACTATGTCAAAAGCCTTCTCCTAATCAACAAAAACAAATTACAATTCCTTTTTTTCCCTATATATTATTCTGGACCTGATGGACCATGAATATGGTATCATTGGTCTTCTTTGCTTGGTATAAACCCACACTACATCTCATCAGAATTCATGCTTTCCCTTCCAGGACTCTCCTTTTACTTTCATTATCTGGTCCAAAAGTTTCATGCCTAAAATAATTTCCTCTTTCCAGGGCATCACCTTTCCTTTTGTACACATTTATAATCCCATTCTTCAACCAATTATCTGGGATTGCTCACTCTTACATAATCCCAGTTATCAAATCAGAAACTAAACCCACTTCTGTATATCCTGAGGCTTTCAATATTTCAGCAATCAACCCAGACACACCCACCACTGTACCCAACTACAACATGCCTTTTGCCCCACTCACAGTAGCAACATCAAAGGCCAAGGACCAAACACTGGATCCACTGACTCCAAACCTTCCCTGATCCAGTCAAATCCTCATTCAGCACCTGGTTATAATAGTCTCCCCAGAAGTCTATAATATCTTCACTGTTCACCATGACCATTTAATATCTTCACCATTCATCTTTCTTCACACACTGCCCATTTATGATATTCCTGTTTTTCATCTTGATCTCATTTGCTACACTAAGTACTATAATCTTCCTTTGAGTGCTATTTAAGTTATTAAGTAAAAGTCTCTGAAACTCGGATTTTGCATTGTATGCCTCCTTCCTAGCCCTATAATTAGCAGCCAAATATTCCTGTCTTCTACAACCCTTTTCCCATTCCTTGAAAAGTCATCTTTTCTCCTTAACTGTGGCTTCTACACCCTTATTCCACCACATGTTACCTTATGTCTTGGAGGGCCACTTGTCCACCCACACACTGAAATCAGTAGTGCTCGAGAGATTGTTCTTGAGGGCTATGTACTGTTCATTAACACTTCCCTCAGCAGCTCCCAGTTCAGTAACCACTCACAGATGGCATCCCTTACTGCTTGGTTCTTAAACTTCCTGATTTTCCTCATGAGTTCGTAGGCCCTCTTCTTTACCCCCTGCTCTCTATAGGCCATGTCACACATCAGCAATTTCTATTGCTGCATACACTCTTCACTACCTGTAAGTGTTACATCCCTTGCTGACCTACTATCAGCCTTCCTGACCAGGAAATAGTCACTCTGACTACTTTTTCCCCCAGACACATATGTAATTAACCTACTCTCTCTTTTTCTGAAGTGAGTGTTGCACACAATCATGTTCATTGCCTCTCCAAATTCAAATACTCTCTCCCATTCCCCAGTCCTCATACCACATGCACATCCCCTCTTCATATCCTTGAGCTGCTTCACCCACATGACCATTTAAATCCCCATCAAAAACAACAATCTCATCATCACCCATACCACCCAACACACGGTCATCCCAAAATCTATCTTTTTTACATCATTCAAGCCAGCATGTGGAGAGAAGGTCTGTCTGTGTCTGACCTACATGGAAATCGATGGGGATACATACAGAACTCTCTAACCAGCTTTACCAAACATAACTTTTTACAGAAATTTAGATGTGTACATAATAATTGTCAAACTGATGCACCTGATGACCAAAAATTAGAATTATTTAGAAATAATCAAGTTATCATGATGGATGCATGGTGGCCATTTACTGTAGAGCTATTTCTTCAACAACTATATCATTACTAACTACACTGGGTCGAGTGGGTGGACATTGGTGAATTGGGATGGAAGGATTGGTGGGTGGGTAGTGGGAAAATAGGTTCATGGTAAGAATAGCTCCATGGGGAATATATCCCTGGGAAATGGGCACAAGGACGAAGGTTCAGTGAATACACTGGGACCCCAGGGGTCTTCTCACACAGGAAGAGTTGCCATCCAGGGTCCCAAGCAATGTCAGCATGCACGATCATAGGGTTTTATCCGGGCAACACCAGGTACCCCTGCCAATAAGTAATAGAAACAAAAAAAGCAGAGAAACTGTTAAACAGGACTGCATTCAATAAAAGTATCGCCCTCCAGAGTTTCATATTTTCATGAGAGTTTTTGATACCTCCTTATTATTTAAATACATTGTAAGAATGGCGAGGTGCATAACAATCAGGTAAAAACAAGCACTTTTGTTGGTCACTTTCAATCATCAAATAAGTATAACCATCATCCAGGGAACCATCATCAATATGTTGCACGTCAAAGAAGGTGTTGCAAGATATGTGTGGGGTGGGCAGAAGGGAGTGAGTGTGACTGGAAGATGGTGATGAATAGTAAGGCAGTGTGGGATGATGATGCCCTGTGGTGATGGGCATTTTTTGACCGGCAGCATTGGCACTGGTAATGAACTTCTCATAACCAGTTCAATCCAGTGACAAACACACACACACACACACACACACACACACACACACACACACACACACACACACACACACACATATATATATATATATATATATATATATATATATATATATATATATATATATATATATATATATATATATATATATATATATATTGCCAGACGCCTCAATCCCGTTTGGGGTGGCCACAAACAAATCGCCTCCAAATCGCCCTGTCCCCCGCCATTTCACTGCCCTGCTCCCAACTCACACCCCCTCTCTCATATACCTCTCCACCCCATCCCTCCATCTCATCCTCGGCCTCCCCTTCCCTCTTCCCCCCTCCACCTCACTCACATACACTCTCTTCGTCAGTCTTTCACCCTCCATCCTCTCCACATGGCCAAACCACCTCAGTGTGTTCCTCATAACGCTTCCTATCACATCCACATCCACACCACAACGCTCCTTTATATCCTCATTCGTCAGCCTGTCTCTCCACGTGACTCCACAGGCTCCTCTTAAATAACTCATTTCCACTGCTCTCACTCTTGACTTGTGTCCTTCCAACAATGTCCAAGCTTCACTTCCGTACGTTAGAGCTGGTATCACAATACTGTCATGTAGTACATATATATATATATATATATATATATATATATATATATATATATATATATATATATATATATATATATATATATATATATATATATATATATATATATATATATATATATATATATATATATATATATATATATATATATATATATATATATATATATATATATATATATATATATATATATATATTGTTGGGCTCAGATTTTTTTTTACATGGGAAAATTAATGTGCTGGATTAACTAATTGTCTTAATTAAAAATTTCGCCTAAGTTGAAGAGGATCTTTTTTAGATGGCAAGAATAAATTAAACAAGCCAGTAGGGGTCAACGGCCAGCTCTAAGCACACCATGCTTTGTCAGCGATTGGAAGCGAGTTTCAACACTAAATGTATTTTTTGTATGAAGGTACTCCTCTCCATCAATCCACCCAAAAATCACGGCATTGGCTTAATAACCTTCAGAGCCCTAGCATTTCATGCGAGTAAGGTCATAATTTTAGTGCTTTTCCTATTTTCTGCACTTGATGACCTTTGATCCCTGACCTGGCAGACATAGGTCATGCATGTGTGAAGCACACTTGTAGTACCCATTAACGTCTATAAGCATGCAAAGTTTCATTCAATTCCATCCCCTCAACGTGGAGCAAGGGAACTCGAAGTTCACGGAAAGGCCCACCAGAGGTACAACTTATAGGTGGCGCTGTCAGCTACTGGAAGTGAGTTTCGCCTGTAAATGTCATTTGTGTATGGAGGTATTCCAGTGCAATATTCCACCCGAGAATCATGGCCCTGGCTTAATAATTTTTGGAGCCATAGATTTTTCTCACGAGCATAGTTGTGATTTAAGCTATTTTCAAAGTTTTTGCATTTGATGGCCTTTGACCCATGACCTGGCTGATGTATCACACAGGGGATCAATAGAAAGTTGTAGCATTAGTCAACGTGTATAAGTATGGAAACTTTCATTCAATTCCATCTAGCTGCTGGAGAAGGCATTTTTGAAAACCGGTACTAGTTGTTAGGGATGCTGGGGCCAATCTTTGCGGGGTTGCTACACGAAAACTAGAGGGCAGAAGGGAAAAATGGACAGCGCACTCCCGATAGGGAATTACCTGAAGACTACTCCTAAAGAAGTCAGAGCTTTCTACTCATAGTTGTAATGCTTCTACAGCTCCAAAAGTGAAAAGTACGAAAAAAGCTGGTTTTCGGCCGTTGCTAAGCAACGAGTGGTTACCTAGCAACCAAAAACCTCTCGGACACAACTAGGTCATACGCTGGTCATTATCTCCAAGTTTGGTTGGAATCGGTTAGTTCTGAAGGGTAAAAGTGCTTGCCACCATTAAATGTGAAAGAAAGAATACAAGAAAGAAAGAAAACGCGACTAACAGCAAGGTAGCATGCAGCAGGCCAATACAAGAATACAAGAAAGAAAGAAAGCACAAATAGAAATGAAGGCAGCATGCAGAGGGCCAACATGCGTCATCAGTCTGCAGAGATTCAGTGTTCGATGCTGACAGTGGGGTCGGAGGTAGGGCCAGACTTAGTGCAGGGCCCACAGGGCCGTGGCCCAGGGTCCTACACTTTCCAGGGGCCTCATGCTGACTCGGTTGCAGAGGGGGGAGAGATTGAATAAAGTGTACTATGAGTGCAGAGGTGTGGGAAGGATGGATTGTCGTAAGGGTGGAGAGAAGGAATGGTATGAGTGAAGGTGTGGGAAAGATGGGTGGTGGTGGTAGTGATGGTGGAAGACTCTGCTGGCTGGCTTTTATGGGCTTTTATGGGCGTAATCAAAAGATTAAAGTAACCAAGTGCTGCACTCATATACTTGTCATCTAACGAAGTAAGTTAAAAACAAACATAACGCTTTTGTATTAGTTTATGAATCAACTCTTAACACCTTTAGCATGAGAGCATAATTTTTATTTAATTTTTTCTGTTACTAGACGATTCTGTAAGGCTTAAGAGTACACACTCACCGTGAAAGAGTTGATTATGAATGTTTGCCCCATTCAGTACATTAAAATTCTCCCAAGCTGGACATAATACTGTTGTGATAGCAAGAGAAAATACAAAAGCCAGCTTCTCAGTAAGGGAACTGCCTACTGATGTGACCTTCGAACTTCTCAACACAAAAGTTATTACACAATATCGAGTACTTGCTGCTTCACTTTCACCATAGCATATAACTGCGAATTACAGTTAAGATGTGTATTAAGTCTGAAAACTAAAAATGTAGAGAATTTAGCTGTAACAATTATTACTTACACTCTTGGCTCAGGCTGAGATGTGGGCATCATCCAGCCCTCTTGAGTTATCAGAAGAGGCTGGATGACTCCGTCGCTGACGCCTGTCCAGGATGCAACACTGCACCCCGTACTATTAAGCACATTATGGATGACTGCATTGCACACAATCACCTGCGCCAGCAACACAGTATACACTCCTTGAGAGCTCTGTGGGAAAGCCCGGTCTCGGCCATGGCCTTCCTGAGGGACTCGGGGCTGTTTGGCCAGACTGCCTAGGGAACAGTTATTACTACTACTACACTCTTAGCTCATTTTTTCTGCGCAATAACTCAGTATAATTAACGCCTATACTATAAAGACGTTTTTATTAATTATTTTTTGGTAACCCAATACTATATAACTATGCAAAGGTCTCTCATTATCAAGGTGTTTTTGAAGATTGTACACAATCTTTATTATTCGAACACTCTTGATCTGAATGAAATTGTTTGGAGATGACATTAACACTGCCAAATTGTCTCATTGTGTCGAGAAAGTTAACATCTTGGCTGCAGCAGCATGTTTTCTGAATCATGTCACTGATGGTTAATATGGGGAAAATTGGGTGCTTTCACTAGCTGTTTTCACCCAGTTATACTGAACCGAAAATGTTTAAATTTTACTCACTAAAACTTCAATCTATCCGATAAACTGTGAAACATGCTGGTGGCCCTTTGGTTGTCCAGGGCAGGAGGGAGGAAGAGTGTGCTGAAGAGATGTTTTTTGCAGTCAGTGAGTATGGCTTACCCAGTATGTCGCAAAGCAGCGCTGCAAGTGACCGTTATGCACATACAGGATATGGTTTGAGAGATGATTTCTGTGCTTTATGACATTAAAAATAAAGTTATTCATTAATTTTCCATTATACAGTCAGCTGTTGCACTGCTATGTGGTATGGACATATCCTACAAGCCCAGAATCATAAGTGCTACACAGCACTAAACATGCTATGCAAAAGTAATAGTAACCGAAGTGGCAACACAACAATTTCCTTATTTTTTTTTTCCCAATTTCTCATTAGTGAATAATTTAGTATCATCACTTATTACGGCAAAGTCACATACAAGTTACTGCAGTAACATTAATTTTATGCAAAGTTGCCAACTGAAATAAGTCACTTATGCACTTGCCTTTCTACCACTTATTACTAATTATACACTTACAAGATCATTTTCTGTCTCAATAAGTACTTATCTTCACTACAGTGTTACTCGACCATTGTCTCCATACTCACGATTATGCTAATTATTTAATTTTGTACATATTAACCCAGGATGTTAACATATTTACAATCTCTTTTGACATTCAAAATCACGGAAGTACTCTCCCACACAAATGCTGAACTTGCCCCCAGCACACTAATATAGTCGTAAGTTTCTTCACACGTTTTCTTTATGTCGTTTGCATTTTCTCGCGTTATATATATATATATATATATATATATATATATATATATATATATATATATATATATATATATATATATATATATATATATATATATAGAGCGCTCATTACGACAGTCACTTAAGCCATAGTGAAGTACCACTCTGACACAGGCTACATGAGGAAAGAAAATGTTGCTCTTGACCACCACGAGTAGACAATTATTAACTTATTTTTCTACCACTTACTGCTAATTATGCACTTACACTATATTTTCTTTCTTTGTAACTACCTACTTTTGATGTTATAATTATAATAAAACTATAACAATCCGGAATAACTTTGTAAGGAGTGTCACTTTCACTTCCGTTAGTGTGCAATGCACTGCAGTGTCTTTCACCATTGGCTCCTGATTCACTATTGCACCAATATTTTCATAGATAATAAGTCAGGACATTTACACAGATTTACAATCTTTCCTTACACATAGAATTGTTTGGAGATGTGGTAGGCATGGAAGCCTCTCGCATACAGATTCTAAATTTATACTTAGCACACACAGTCAATAATGCTCCAATTTTACATTTTAATCTCCTCATTTCCAACTATTCCCCTTTCTAATCATTGTGAAAACTGTAAACGGGTGATGAGTGGCACCACTAGTGTGGGTGGGTGCACTTTCCACCCAGTTGGGTAGTGAAAGACAGGGGTAGTTGGGAGGAACAGTGCTGGGAGGGTCACGCTTCCCAAATATTGCATTATGGATGATATACCATTGTGCAATGTGTACTAATATATCAGAGTCATATCTGCAAGTCTTTCACTAATTTTTTGAGTTTTTAATTTCCTTCAGGTGGCTGACCCCCTCAAAATCAGGTTTGGAAAACTGTATATAGTGGAAGGAAGACCTTTCCAGTAACCCAATGGACTCTCCTGGGAAATGACAAATTCTTCCTCTGTTTCTGATTCTTTTTATTGATTTTATATCGCATTATGAATGAGAGTCGATTGTACAACATGTACTAAGACATCAAAGTCATATCTGCCCTCCTTCCACTATTTCTGACCACCTTTCATTTGTTGAGTGGGCAGACACCCCTAAAAACAGTGATTGGAAAACTGTACTTGGTAGAAGACCGGAGAAATCAGACACACTCGCCTGCGAACTTTTATTTAATCTTTCTCGTACTTTCTTTCTTTCTTTCTTTCTTTATTTATTTATTCATTTCTTGATGGAGGCTGACCACCCTAAGAATCACGGTGGCGGCGTTCCTGCTCTCCAAATATCTATGTGCTGTTTCTTCTTCTGCATTCAGAGAAAACATGGAAGCTGCACACCCAGTCCTGTAATGTATATGCTGGTTTTACTTAAATCAGTGTGCTCACTTTCCCTCATTCTGATCGTTTTGAGGGGGAAGGGAGGCTGACCTTCCAAGAATCATTGGAGATCCATGCTCTCCAAGTATTGCATTATGGATGAAAGTACATTATACACCATGTACTAGGATATCAAAGCCATATACACTCTCCTTTCACTGTTTCTGATAATTTTTAATTAAGTGAGGAGGGCCGAACCTCCTAAAATAGTAGTTTTAAAATTGTATATAGTGAAAACTCCTCCCAGTAACTAAACGAACTCTTCTGGAGCGTTTCATTCAAATATTTCCCTCATTTCTGATCTTTTTTTATTTTATTTTTGGGAGGGGGTTAACCCCCCAAGAATCATTGGGAGGTCACATTCCACAAATGTCACATTACAAGTGAGAGTCCACTGTACAACTAACATATAAAAGTCATATCTGCCCCCCATCCTTTGTAACTTTATAAGTTTTAGAGGGGACTGACCCCTCTAAATATAATGGTGAAAATTTTTTTTGTAGTAGTGGACATTTTCAAGTAACCAGACGAACTGAACTGAGAAGTTTCTTTGATTTTCATCTGATAATTTTCCCCAATTTCTGATCATTTTTACGTTTGGGAGGGGACTGATCCCCCAAGAATCATGCAAAGTCACACTCCCCCAAAATTGCATTATTGATAGGAGTCCATTGTACAACATATACTATGATATTAAAGCCATACCTGCCTCCCTTTCATTATTTCTGATAAATTTTATTTGGGCCAGGGGGACAACCCCCCCCAAAACTCATGGTTTGAAAATTGTATATAGTGAATGGCCTTTCCAGGAACCCGATAAATTCACCTGGGAAGATTAACCGAAATCCATCAAATAGCCTAGGAGGAGTTAAAACACACACATGCATAACCTGAGTATAGCACTACGGCATAGGACGCATTGCCGAAAATTATACCATCCTGCTTCCCAGGATTGATAAAGCGAAGTAAAAAAAAAAAAAAACTTGAGTTTCATAATGCTAGTATGAGTAAATCAAACCCCAAAGAATTATTCATCTACATCAGAAGCAAATCGATAATACCTGCAACAATCGGATCCCTAATCACAGGTATTGGAGAAAATACTGATGATGAAATTTAAAAGGTGAAATTTTTTAACACTTCCTTTGAGTCCACAGGTACACGTGGCGAGTGATGAGAAGGATGGATGGTGAACTGAATGAACGGAAGGCAATGATTGATTATGTATGTGTGGATGACAGGATGAGAAGGTGTATAATGGATGCAAGAGTATATAGAGGTTGGAGGAGTGGACTCTGACCACCATTTGGTGGTGGTCAGAATCAGTGTCCAAACGAAATAGAGAAATAGAAGAAGGGAAGGAAAGGAGGAAGTAGCTCATACAAGGAGGGTGGAAAGGTTACAAGAGGATGAAAAAAGGGCAGAATATAAGAGGGAAGTGGAGGAGCGATTGGGGAAATATGGACTGGAACAGATGGGGGATGTGGAAGGTGTGTGCAAGATATTCACAGGAGAAATCTGTGCAGCATGTGAGGTGGTGTATGGGGTGAAAAGAAGACGAAAGGGGGTACAGGGAACAGCATGGTGGAATGAAGAGGTGAGAGAGGCTGTGGCACAAAGGAAGAAAGCATATAATAAGTGAATGAGAAACAGGTGCGTGGAAGAAGTTGAGAGACGGAAGAGAGAGTTGTATGTAGCGGGGAAGAGAGAGGTGAAAAGACCAGTAAGAGAGAGTAAGAAGAGAGTGGATGAGGAATTTGGAAGGAATTTGAGTGTAAAGTGGAGGAAATGTAAGAACATGCTCTGGAAAGAGGTAAAGAGAGTTAGACAGGGTGCCAAAGAAGTCAATTGGGGAGTGAATGATAAAAATGGTAGATTACTAGTGGAGAAGGGAGAAAAAAGTGAGCAGATGAAGAGAACACTTTAACGAATTGTTGAACATAGAGATTGAAAGTAATGCTAGTATAAGTGGCTGGGAAATGGATAAGAGACGGAGGGATGTGAGAAGAGAGGAAGAAATCAGTAGGATGAAAGTTGTGGAAGCGATGTAGAAAGTTATAATGGGGAAACCCCCAGAAATTCATGGAGTGTGTGGTGAAATGCTGAAGCATGGGGGAAAGATAGTAGTAGAATGGATGTGGAAGATGTGCAGATTGGCCTGGGAGGAAGGTAGAGTCCCGGAGGATTGGAATTCAGGTATAATTATTCCCCTGTACAATGGAAAATGGGCAGACTCGCGTGGCCATGTGGAATGTGAGCGGTGTGAATGAGGAGTGCAAGAGGGTGGAAGTGGTAAATGTGTTCAAGAGTGCGAGATATGCTGTGATGGCACTGTGTGAAACGAAGATGAAAGTGTACGAAGTGGAGGAGTGGGAGGGTGTGAAATATGTAAGATCGGGCATGAATGTGAGAGGAAGATGCAAGGAAGGAGTTGCTTTGTTGATAAATGGGGCGTGGCAGAGTGGAATGAGAGACTACAAATGTGCCAGCTCGAGGTGTATGTATGTCAAGTTCAAGTTTGAGAAGGTGAAAGTGTCAGTCATTTTAGCATATGCACCGTGTGAGGACAGGAGTGAAAGAGAGAAAGACAGGTGTTGGGATGAGCTGGGTGAAGTAGTGGGAGAAATGCCCAGGAGCTATAAAGTGTTCATGATGGGGGATATGAACGGAAGTGTAGGCACTGGTCCTGAGGATGACATAATGGGTTGTTATGGAGTACCAGGAGAAAATGATAATGGGAATCGACTAAAGGATATGTGTCAGGAGAGGAGATTGTGCATTTGTAATTCGTATTTCAAACACAAAGATGCACATAAATATACATGGTATAGAGGAAACGGGATCGTGTTGAAAGAGCCTGATTGATTACGTGCTCGTAGAGAAGTCGATGATGGGAATGGTTGCTGATACGAGGACTGTGAGAGGACGATGTGGAGGTCTGTCAGATCATATGATTGTGATATGCAAGATCAAGGTGAGAGAAGTGAGGTGGATCAAGAGAGAGAAGAGCAGTCAGGGTGAAAGACTGAAAGTTGAGAAGCTGAGGATCAAAGAAGTGGCAGATGATTACAGGTCCAAAGTAGAGGATGAGTTAGAATAAGTGAACTGGAATGAATTGGAACTGGACAGCCTGTGGAATGCATGTAGGGATTGCTTAGTTAGGAATGCTAAAGAGGTGTGTGGTGTGGCAAGAGTATCAACAAAAAAGAAGGGTACGGCATGGTGGGATGAGGAGGTTAAGAGAGTGGTGGAGGAAAAGAGGAAGAAGTGGCTATAGTGGTTACAGGGTAGGGGTTCAGTTGAAATATGAATTGAGTATATCGAGAGCAAGAAGCACGTAAAGAGACTAGTGATGAGGAAAAAGAAGGAGGTAAATGATGATCTGGGAAGAAAAATGAATCCGAACTACTCTGAAAATAGGAAGTTATTCTGGAAAGAGGTATGGAAATGTAGAAGTGAAAGTGGACAGAAATGTGATAGCGTGAAGGATGCATGTGGTAGGTTGCTAACCCATGGAGACGAAGTAAGGACCAGATGGAAAGACTATTTTGAAAGCCTGATGAATGGGAATAGAGAGTGCAGAGCGGCTATAAACATGATTGGTTTTGGGGTTGTGCAGAGAAGGGATGCAGTACCAGGAGACGTGACACTTGCACAGGTGAAGAGTGCTGTGGAACGGCTGAAAAATGGGAAAGCAGTTGGGGTTGATGAGGTGTATGCAGAGATACTTAAGTGTAGTGGAGAAAGCGGAATGAAGTGCTTATTGGAGACATGTAAGAGGGCATAGATGAGTGAAACTGTGCCTGCAGAGTGGAAAAAGGCTGTACCTCTGTAAAAAAATAAAGGTGAGCGAAGTGAGTGCAAGAATTATCGTGGCATAAGTTTATTGGGTGTGGTAGGAAAGGTATATGGAAGAATTATTATAGAGAAAGTAAGAGAGATATCAGAAGTCCTAGTGAGTGATGAACAGGGTGGCTTTAGGAGTGGCAGAGGATGTGTGGATCAAGTATTTGCAGTGAGGCAGATAGCAGAGAAGGCTTGTGAGAAGGACCATAAGGTGTTTATGGCATTCACGGATCTGGAAAAAGCATACGACAAAGTAGACAGGGAGGGATTGTGGAAAGTTTTGCGCATGTATGGTGTAGATGGTAAGCTGCTAGGTGCTGTCAAGAGTTTTTATGATGATAGCAAAGCATGTGTAAGGGTTAATGGACATTAAAGTGAATGGTTCACGATCGGTGTGGGCGTGCGACAAGGTTGTGTGATGTCCCCATAGTTGTTCAATATATACTGTATATGGATGGGGTGATGAGAGAAGTAAAAACACGAGTAATGGAGAGAGGGATGGCGTTGGTAATGAATGGTGATGATGGAATATCTCAAATTTGTATGCTGATGATGCAGTACTTCTTGCAAGTACCGGACAAGAACTTAGTAAGCTAGTGCAGAGTTTTGCTGATGTCTGTGAGTGTCGTGCTTTGAGAGTAAATGTAGAGATGAGTAAAGTGATGGTTATTGAGAGACAAGGTGACTCCCAGTGTGTTATCACAGTGAATGGAGAGTGACTGGAATTGGTAAGAGAGTTCAAATACTTGGGTACAGTGATAGAAAAGAGAGAAAAATGTGCAAAAGAAGTTGAAAGTAGAGTGACACAAGGAAGAAAAGTAGCTGGTGCAATGAAGGCCTTGATAAGAAACAGAGGCTTGAGTGTTGCAGCTGCACGAGGCTTACATGAGGAAGTGTTAGTGCCAACTCTAACATATGGGTGTGAGACTATGGTGTGGCATGAAAATGAAAAGTCAAGAGTAAGAGCAGTGGAGATGGGACTGCTGAGGAATGTATGCCGAGTACAGAGGGTGGATTGAATACAAAATAATGTGATTCGTGAAAGATGTGGAGTGAGGAAGTCGGTGGACACCAGAATCGAGGAGAGTGTCCTGAGATGGTATGGTCATGTGGAAAGAATGGATAACAAAAGAATGGTGAAAAAGGTATTCCTGAGCGAATCTAAAGGAAGGAGGAGGCGAGGTAGGCCAAGGAGAAGGTGGAGAGAAATGGTGGATGAGTGTCTGAGGAAGAGAGGTTTGGAAGTCGGTGAGGCTAGGGAACTGACAAGAGATCGAGCTGGCTGGATGAATGTTGTGAGGAGAAGTGCATGATCAGGGATTCTGGCACCCCTTGTGAGCATGGCAGCGTACGGATTGA
Organism: Coenobita brevimanus; assembly: GCF_032717465.1. NCBI lineage: Eukaryota > Metazoa > Arthropoda > Malacostraca > Decapoda > Coenobitidae > Coenobita > Coenobita brevimanus. The sequence goes on along the minus strand of NC_136991.1, from coordinate 24,537,783 downwards.
CTCAATCGGATACGTTTGTGTGAAGCTGCAGAATGTGGTGAATGTTTTTGGCATATCCGGTAGAGCCAGGATACTGGGGGCTTGAATGATGAGTGAATGGAAGTGTAGCCTATTTGGATTGGGCAAGTTTGTGCTATCTGGACGTTGCTACTCCTCACCCTGCCCTTGGGTGGGAAAGGAGGTCCGGATGATGATGATGATGATGATGACAAAGGAAAAGGGGAAAAAGGAGTATGTGGTAATCATAGGGGCATTTATCTTCCTAGTGTAACAGGAAAAGTATATGGTAGGATACTTATTGACAGAGTTGGGGAAATAACAGAGGAATTAGGTGGGGAATAACAGGGAGGTTTTAGGAAGGGAAGTGGCTGTGTAGATCAGATATTCATTCTTAGATCTTTAGTGGAAAAGTTACTAGAGAAGGGAAAGAAGTTGTATGCGGTCTTCGTCGATTTGGAGAGAACATATGACAGGGTGGATAGACAAAGATTGTGGAAAGTATTAAGAATATATGGAGTAAATGGTGAGTTGCTGAATGCCGTGAAGAACATATATAAGAGTGCTAAGGCTGCAGTGCGTGAGGATAGGGAACTGAGTGAATTTTTCTATTCAAAGGTTGGATTGAAACAGGGATGTGTCATGTCTCCATGGTTGTTCAATCCGTATATGGATGAGGTTATAAAAGAGATACAAGGTAGGTTACTGGATGTTGGGGTGGCCCTAGTGAGAGAGGGTAATGTTTGGAAACTCCCTGTTCTGTTGTTTGCAGATGATACTGTGTTGTTAAGTGAAGACGAAGGGGAGCTGCAAGGCTTCGTGGATGAGTCTGGGAGAGTGTGTAAGAAACGGAATCTAAAGGTGAATGTAGGGAAGAGTAAAGTTATGGTCTTCAAGAGAAGTGAAGTCAGTGAATGTACAGTGAAGCTGGATGAGAAGGAAATGGAAAATGTAAGTGCATTTAAGTACTTGGGTAGTGTGGTAAGGATGGAAGTTTAGAGGGTGAAGTGCTTGAAAGGGTACAACAAGGAAGAAGGGTGCTGGTTCCTTGAAAGCAGTGATAAGAAACAGGGAAGTGAGCATGGAAGTGAAAAAGTTACTACATGACAGTATTGTGATACCAGCTCTAACGTATTACACCGCCTATGGCTTGGCTACCTCTGCTACTCTAAAATAGCAGGGACTGCCCCTGAACCGTGCCCTCACTGTCACGAAATTGCAGACTGGCCACTCCTCCACTTCTTGCTTGACTGCCCCTCCACCGCCACACTTCGCTCCACATTAGATGGCAGACTTATAAGAAGGCTCTCTCCCTTTGCCACTGCTGCTGAGATCGTCGCCCTTGCCTCAACCACAGTCCTACTTGACACCGTCTCCACTTACCCTCCACCTCGTTAACCTCTCACTAGTGACCACACTATAGGTGGATGATTCCACCACAACCATAGCTCTCTTTGAGCCCTACTATTGTCAATATTCACTCTGGCGGGCCCATATTTGGCAAGGTCCTCCCAAAGAGAGGAAAATCTAAAACAACAACAGCTCTAACGTATGGAAGTGGAGCTTGGACCTTGTTAGAGGGACACAAGTCAAGAGTGAGAGCTGTGGAAATGAGTTATTTGAGAGGACCATGTGGAGTCACATGGAGAGACAGATTGACAAATGAGGCAGTAAAGGAGCTTTGTGGTGTGGATGTGGATGTGAGAGGAAGCGTTAGGAGAAACACACTGAGGTGGTTTGGCCATGTGGAGAGGATGGAGAATGAGAGACTAACGATGAGAGTATATGTGAGTGAGGTAGAGGGGGGGAGAGGGAGGGGGAGGCCAAGGATGAGATGGAGCGATGGAGTGGAGAGGTATATGAGAGAGAGGGGTGTGAGCTGCGAACAGGGCAGTGAAATGGCGGGGGACAGGGCGACATGGAAGTGATTTGTTTGTGGCCAACCCTTACGGAATCAAGGCATCTGGCAATAGATAAGTAGATAGATAGTATTATCTATCTATCTACCTATCTATTGCCAGACGCCTCAATCCCGCTCGGGGTGGCCACAAACAAATCGCCTCCAAGTCGCCCTGTCCCCCGCCATTTCACTGCCCTGCTCCCAACTCACACCCCCCTCTCGCAGATACCTCTCCACCCCATCCCTCCATCTCATCCTCGGCCTCCCCCTCCCTCTTCCCCCCTCCACCTCACTCACATACACTCTCTTCGTCAGTCTTTCACCCTCCATCCTCTCCACATGGCCAAACCACCTCAGTGTGTTCCTCATAACGCTTCCTATCACAGCCACATCAACACCACAACGTTCCTTTAAATCCTCATTCGTCAGCCTATCTCTCCATGTGACTCCACAGGCTCCTCTTAAATAACTCATTTCCACTGCTCTCACTCTTGACTTGTGTCCTTCCAACAACGTCCAAGCTTCACTTCCATACGTTAGAGTTGGTATCACAATACTGTCATGTAGTAACTTTTTCATTTCCATGCTCACTTCCCTGTTTCTTATCACTGCTTTCAAAGAACCAGCAACCTTTCTTCCCTGCTGTACCCTTTCAAGCACTTCACCCTCCAAACCTCCATCCTTACTCATCACACTACCCAAGTACTTAAACGTACTCACATTTTCCAATTCCTCACCATCCAACCTCGCTGTACATTCACTGACTTCACCTCTCTCAAAGACCATCACTTTACTCTTCCCTACATTCACCTTCAGATTCCGTTTCTTACACACTCTCTCAAACTCATCCACCAAGCCTTGCAGCTCCCCTTCGTCTTCACTCAACAACACAGTATCATCTACAAACAACAGTACAGGGAGTTTCCAAACACTATCCTCTCTCACCAGGGCCACTCCAACATCCACTACCCTACCTTGTACCTCTTTTATTACCCCATCCATGTACAGATTGAACAACCATGGAGACATGACACATCCCTGTTTCAACCCAACTTTCAAAGAGAAAAATTCACTTAGTTCACCATCCACACGCACTGCAGCCTTCGCACCATCGTACATACTCTTCACAGCATTCAACAACTTCCCATCTACTCCATACATTCTTAACACTTTCCACAATCCTTGTCTATCCACCCTGTCATATGCTTTCTCCAAATCCATGAAAGCCGCATACAACTTCTTTCCCTTCTCTAGAAACTTTTCCACTAAAGATCTAAGAATGAATATCTGATCTACACAATCTCTTCCCTTCCTAAAGCCTCCCTGTTCTTCTCCAACTAATTTCTCTGTTCTTTCTCTAACTCTGTCAATAAGTATCCTACTATACACTTTTCCTATTATACTAAGAAGACAAATGCCCCTATGATTACCACACACTTCTTTTTCCCCTTTTCCTTTGTACAAGGGAATAATTATACCTGACTTCCAATCCTCTGGGACTCTATCTTCCTCACAGGCTAATCTGCACATCTTCCACATCCATTCTACTAATATCTCTCCCCCATGCTTCAGCATTTCACCACACACTCCATCAATTCCTGGGGCTTTCCCAGATTTAACTTTCTTCATTGCTTCCACAACTTCTATCCTACTGATTTCTTCCTGTCTTCTCACCGCCCTCCTTCTCCCAGCCATTCCCCAGCCACTTATACTCTCATTACTTCCATTCTCTACGTTCAACAATTCCATAAAGTGTTCTCTCCATCTGCTCACTTTTTCTCCCTTCTCCACTAGTAATCTACCATTTTTATCTTTCACGCCCCTGTTAACTTCACTTCCACTCTGTCTTACTCTTTTCACCTCTTTCCAGAACATTTTCTTACAGTCTCTCCACTTTACACTCAAATTCCTTCCAAATTCCTCATCCACTCTCTTCTTACTCTCTCTTACTAATCTTTTCACCTCTCTCTTTCTTTCTACATATAACTCTCTCTTCCGCCTCTCAACTTCTTCCACTCCCCTATTTCTCATCCATTCATTGTATGCTTTCTTCTTTTGTGCCACAGCCTGTTTCACCTCTTCAGTCCACCATGCTGGTCCTTGCACCCCCCTCCATCTTCTCTTCCTTCCACACACCACATCACATGCTGCACATATTTCTTCTGTAAATATGCTACATACACCTTCCACGTCTCCCATCTGCTCCAATTTATATTTGCCCAATCGTTCCTCCACTTCTCTCTTATACTCTGCCTTTTTCTCATCCTCTTGTAACCTTTCCACTCTCCTTGCAACTACTCCTTCCTCTCGTCTTTCCCTTCTTCTATTTCTCCATTCTAATTGGACCTTGATTCTGGCCACCACCAAGTAGTGGTCAGAAAGTCCACTCCCCCAACCTCTTGCATCCATTACACAACTTCGCATCCTTTTATCCACACACACATAATCAATCATTGCCTTCCTTTCATTCAGTTCACCACCCACCCTTCTCATCACTCGCCATGTATACCTGTGGATCATTTTATGCCTGAAGAGGGTATTGGCTACCACCAACCCCCTCCCAGCAAAAATGTCCACTAACGCACTCCCATTCTCATCTATCTCGGCAGGCACACCCCACTCACCAACTATTCCATCCACCTTCTCATTCCCAACTTTACCATTCATATCACCAATCAAAAACACTCTCTCATTCCTTCCAAACTTTTCCATGCACACTTCTACATTTGTCCAGAACTCTTCTCTCACTCTTCTAGCATGATCTTGCGTTGGCGCATACACACACACAATCGCCCACATTTGTATTACAACCTTCAACTTTACCCACACAATCCTTGACCCAACTGATCCATACTGTCTTATGCTCTTCTTCCATCTTTTACTCACAACTATATATACTCCTTCCTTCGCCCTCTCATTCTCACCTACTCCTGCACATATACCCCATCCATACTCCCATTCTCTCACACTTTTTCCTCTCCATTTTGTTTCAGTTATTCCACATACATCCACTTTCGCACCCTCAAGCACCTGGACAATCTCTCTCTCTCTTTCACCTCATCATTCGCTCCTCTTATATTCCATGTACCCATTACCGAGTCCTTTGTCCGGTCCTGGGTTGTCATTGTTTGGTCAGTCCTTGTCCGAGGCTTATTGTTTGTTTTTTTAGTTAGTTGTTTGCCGGGGAGGGGCACTAACCCTCCGCCAACCCTTTTAGTCGCCTTTTACGACAAGCAGGGATACTGGGGGAGTATTCTTGAAAAAAAAAACCCTACTCCCAGGGGTATTATCAATAGAAAATTATACTGTAAGTAGGATTCCTGCAGTTTCCCCAATTCCTATACATCAAGATAGCACAATCAATGATATTACAGTAAATGAAAGAAATGTTTGAAAAATTATCTCAATACGCATTAATGAAATGAAATATAAAAACTTTTCTCTGAACCATTAACATACTAGAGAGCAGTAAGGTACCATACGTGTGGAAGCTTGCAAATTTAACACCGATATTAAAAAAAGACGATAAAAGACAAACAGAAAACAACCACCCATGCATGTTGCATGAAATGCAGTCAGAGGCAACTTTGTGAAACACTTAGAAACAGACAGTCTCCTCCAATGCTTGCATCGTGGTTCTTAAAATAATCGCTCTTGCTTCACGAATCTATTGGAAATTTTCCAATGGTATACTGATCATGTATGATGAGACTAAATCCACTGATGTTGTCCATTTCAGTTTTCAAATGGCATTTGACAATACTCCACACAGAAGACTCCTTCAGAAGTTAAAGGCTCATGGTTTCAATGGCTGTGTTCAGGTGGATCGTAGACTGGCTTACCAGATGAAGGAAAGGAGTCGTAATAAATGGAAAAAGAAGAGAGAATAATACTGATGACTGATTATGTAGGATTTCCAAGTTTGCTAATAATACTAAATTAGGCAACAGATCTGACAGCATTGCAGATGCAGGCAACTCTGAAAGATCTTCATCAGCTTTTTAACTGGGTTCAGTCACAGCAAATGGACTTCAGTAATAAATGTAATAGTAAACACTGGTAGTAAAAATGTAAGGTCCAGTTATTCCATAAATGATATTCAGCTTGATGGTGGAAACAATGAAAAAGATTTAGGAGCTAAGATAATTGATCTGAAACCAAGACAACAGTGTACAGAGGTTGTAAAAAAATAAATAAAAAATAAATTAATTGGATTCGAAGGAAGAGAATTCGAATATAAAATGAAAATATCATCCTCACCTTGAATACTACCTTAGTATGCCCACACCTGAAGTATTGCATTCGGTTCTGGTCATGTGACTTGAAAATATATGGAGGAATTTTAGAGTACAGTGAGCGGTGCAAAAAATGATACCCAGATGGAGAAATGAGCCATATTCAGAGTTAGTAAAAGAGTCGAATCTGTTGACTACGAGTATTATATTCAGGTATACTATATATGTGCCGTTTTTGTTGGCCAAAGTGATACGAAGCTGGCCCAAACATTTGTCATCAAAACCAAGACTATCTTCGTATCCCACCCAAGCGTGGTCGGGAGCAGTTTTTGTGCAGCTTGAGGAGAGTGAGAATGGCCAGCAAGGACATGTAAGTGTTAAATATCACGAAACTGGCACGATCTACATAAAATTAGGGTGCAGATGCCTAATATTAATGACATATAGAGCCAGTTCAGCACAAATAAGGCCTACATGTAAATTGTATATCGTAGTTTTCATCAGATGACATTGTGATTGGCAGGTTTAATTTTTCGGTTCTACATATCCTGGCCTGTTTTTGCAGACAGAAATCAAGCACCCCTAGTATGCGCTTCGAATCCCAAGCTCCGGCTTGGACAACAAAAACGCGGCTTTAGAGTCTTCAAAGAACATAGTAATACGCCGTAAGAAAAGAACTTTACAGTAGATGGATCGAATTATGCTAGAAGCAAAGGACAAAATTTTTGTCAAGCATTTCTGTTCGCTTGAAGCTAAGCACTTCTTCAATAGAGTTGTACATTTATGAAGGAACTGCCTCTTCATGTGGTAAACTGTGATACTGTACTAACTTTTCAATACTGCTAGGATAAGTACTTGCCTTGCAATTCCCAGCAAAGCCTTTTCACATCCGAATAATACATTTACGAAGCAAAATGTCTTGCAATTCAAGCCAGAAACCATAAAACAACAACATGTCTCATAAGTTGACTAGATGTATGTCCTTTGCAGGTTAAAATAGCAAAGAATATGATTTCCTTTCATCCTTTCCTTTGAAATTTCTACGGAAGTTTTTCTATGCTGCATGGTGTTCTTTCTCAGCATTTCCTGTCTCCGACTGGAGGATTTAGAGGGTGGGGGGACCCTATATACTTTCCTATCCTTGTCTTTGACAGATAAAATAGTTACATTCGTTATAACTTATTCCTTAACAAACAGCCTTGAAAGGATCAATATGTTTGTTTGTTTTCCTCTATATGTCTTTGTACTTTATTCCTTTCCCTTTGCATCCCTCCTTACCTTTAAGGGTTCCCTTCCATTCCTCCTTTCCTCGATCCCTATTTCCCTCCGTCCTTCCTCCTTTCCTTCCGACCATTCACCACTCTTTCCCTTCATTGCTCCTTCCTTCCATCCCTCCTTCCATCTATCACTACTTACCCCCATCATTCCATCCCTTTATCACTTCCCTTCATCCCTCCTTCTCTCCTTTCTTCTGCCCCTCGATCATTTCCTCCCTCTATCAGTCTGTTCTTCTATCCCTCCATTCCACCCATTCCTCCTTCCATTACTCCTGTCCTTCATCCATCCTTCCTTTATCACTCCTTCCCTCCATCACTTCTACCATCCATGACTCCTTCTTCTAGCAATCATTCCCTCCCTCACTCATTCCTCTATCATTTCCTCCCTCACTCATTCCTCTATCATTCCTTCCCTCCATCTCTCCTTTATAACTCCTTCCGTCCATCACTCTTACATACCATCACTCCTTCCTCTATGGTTTCGTCCTTCCACCACTTCCCTCCAGCATTCCTTCCCCTGTTACTCCTTCCCTTTGTCACTCCTTCCGTCAGTCATTCTTCGCTGCTCTTTTTCCCGTTTCACTTCTTCCTTCCATCAAGAAATTACGAATGGAGGAAGGAAACAAAGAAAGAAAATGTCAAGGAAAAGGAGTAAAAAGAAGGGAAGCAGGGGGATAAAAGGTAAAGGTGGTGGTAGACGCCATGAGGCGTTAGCCGCGGTGCTTTTCACCGTAACTAAGGCCTTTGTGCCTTTGGCGGGTTATTCGCGCTCTGAGATGCAAGGCCACTTCACAATCCAGGTTTCCAAGTTACCTTTCTAGGCGTTACCTTGTTTACTCAAATACCACATGTGGTAGATGGACGCTTAAGCCGAGTGACTCCAGCTGCTCTTACCAGGATTCGAACCCTGGTCCTATCGATCAACAGCTTCGTATTTATCGATGCTAACTCCTCGCCCACTTAAGAAAAAGAATACAAGAAAACTGTGAGAACGATTGAGAATATATAAAAGTTAGAAGGACAATATAGAATATAGGAAGGAAGAAGAGAAGGGAGGAAGGGAGGGAGGCAGGAAGACAAAGTGACAGAGGGAGGAAAGAAGTGACAAGAAAAAAAGTCAAGGAGAGCAGAAAAGACCAAGAGAGAAAGAATGATTGCAAAATAGGGGAAGAAAGATATAAAAAAGAACTTGACAGGAGAAAAAGAAAGAAGTATAGGAAAGTGAAAAATGAAGTAAAAAGGAAGCAAGAAGGAATGAGGAAAATGGAAAAAGACAACACCAAAGACAATGAAGCAAGGGAAGAAGAGGGGAAAGAAAGACTACACAGAAAGATGAAGAGATGAGAGTACAAAAGTTGAGGTGTGAAAATTACAAATGAAAATGAAAGAAGGAAGAAACCAATGAATAAAGAAAGACAGAAGATAAGCAAAGACGAGAGAGGTGAAGCAACCAATAGAGAGGGAAGGGAGGAAAATGAAGGAATAGAGACCAGTGGTGGTTGTCGGAAGGAGGGTGACGTTAAGCCTCTCAGGGACCACCCTCCTTCCTTCCTTCAGTCCTTCTTTCCTTCCTACTTTCCTTCCTTCCGTCTACGTTTTCATCTTTCCGTCCTTCCTGTCTTCCGTTTCTGATCTTCTCGTTCTTTTGGTAATCCTGTCCTTCTCTCATGCCTTCCCTTCCCTTCTTTTCATTTTCATCCGTTCACAAATTCTAATCTTCCTATATTTATTTTTTTCTTTCTTTCTTCTCGCAGTCCAGCAGTTTCCTCGTTCCTTCCTTTGCAGTTCCTTGCTCTTTTCCTTCCTTCTCATAATTCCTGTTTACCTCTCGAATTTCTTTGCCGCCTCCTTTGTTATTTTACGTCCTTCTTTCTCTCCCTTCATTCATTACTTTCTCATTATTCTTTCCTTCTTTTATTCCCTTATCTCTTCTTCCCTTGATTTCTTATTTTTCCTTCCATTCTCCTCTCCTCCTTTCACTCCTTTCGTCCCTTAATTGTTCGTCCCCGTCCTTCCTCTCTTCACGTTTTATTACTTCGTTTTCTTCATTCCTTCCATGCGTCCTTCCTTCTTTCTCTAGTTTCGAGATTGCCTTCCAGCCTTTTTAAGTCCCTGTTTCTGTCTCACTGTCTCTCTCTTTAATTTACTCTTTTCATTCTTTTTCTTATCCACTTTTTCGTTCCTGGTTCTTCTTCTTTCTCCCTCGTTGCCTTACTTCTTTCCCTCCCACATCCTTTCTTTAAGTTTCTTCATTCAGTTTTTCTTTCATTTTTCTACTTCTATATTTCTTCTTTCTCCTCTGTTCTCCTATGCCTTCCTCCAGTTTTGTTTTTTTTTACTTTATTCTCTCTTTATCGTTATTTCTTTATCTCAGACATTTCCGTCTGCACACCCTCTTCTTACGCCTCACCATAATTCCTTCATACCTGCTTCTCTCTCTCTCTCTCTCTCTCTCTCTCTCTCTTCATTTCTATGTCCTATTCCTTTCCCTCCGTAACACTTCCATCACATCCGTCTCTCTTCCCTCCCTCCTTCCTTCCGTATCCCTTCCTCTCTTCCATTCTATTCCTTCCCTCCACACTTTTTCCATTTCTCCACCTCGTTCTCTCTCCTTTTCTTTTCTCTGTCTCTCTTTCCTCCCTTCTCTCCACTCTCTTCCTTCCTTCCATACTCCTACCATTTCCCCTTCCCCTCTCTTTCATCGCTTCTGTCTTTCTCCACTCTTTCTCTCTTCCCTCTCCTTTCATATGCCTTCCTCCCTTACTTTTCACTCCCCCTCATATTCTTTTCTTACTCCATTCCTCCCTCCTTCCCTACTCACTTCTATCATTTCTCGTCCTCTCTCCCTCTCTTTAAGCATTCGTAATTTTTTTCCTTTCTTTCTCCTTTAGTGATTCCCTTCCTTCGTTTGTTCGTCCCTTCCTTCCTTCCTCCCTTTATTTCTTGTGTCTCCTATCTACCGTCATCTTTCCTTCCTTCCCTCCTTCCTCCCTTTCTTTCTTATATCTCCTTCCTACTATCGTCTATGCTTTCTTCATTACTTACATATTTACCTATTTACTTACCTTTTCACATTAGTTCCTTCTTTGTTTCTTACCTCTTTCCTTCCCTCTTCGTTGTTACTTTTTCCTTCTTTCCTTCCTTCTTTTCTCTCTTTCTTTCCCTCCTACCTTCCTTCCCTCCCTCCCTCACTTCCTTCCTTCTTTCCATCCTTCCTTCCTTAAACCCTTTATTCATTCATTCCTCGCTCCTTCTTCCCATTTTTCTTCCTTCATCTCTCCTTCATTCATTCATTCATTCATTCATCCATTACGTACTTACTTACTTCCTTCTTTCCTACCTTGCTTCCCTCATTTGCTTCCTTTCTCATTAACTTCGTTCCTTTTCTCCATATTCCATCCAACGCACTTTTTAATATTCTCCCTTATTCCTCTTTCTCTCACTTATTCCTTCCTTCCATCCTTTCACCATATTCTATCCTGCTTCCCTTCCTTCCTAGCCTTCTGTGCATTCCGTCATCCTATACTGTCTTCTATTCCACACTCTGTTTCCCCTTTATCTTTCCCTTAGTTTCCTTTGTTCCTTTGTTCCTTTCTCTCCTTGCTTTTCTTCTTTCTCTTCCTTCCTTGCTTCCTTCGTCGCCTCATATGCCTTTCTCCATCCCTCTCTTCTTGTTTCATTCTACCCTCCTCCCTCCTTTTCCTTCCTTAATCTTCTTTTCTTCTCCTTTCCCTTTGTCTCGGCCCTCTTCACACATATTTTCACTTCCTTGTTTCATTCTTCTTCCATCCTTCCTTCCCCCTTCCTTTCAGCCATTCCTGTTCACCCACTCCTTCCCAACCTCCCTTCCACCCGTCCCTTTTACTTTCCTCATCAGTTCTTCCTTCGTTATGCCCTCCCTTTCTGTTCGCATGTCCTCTCTACTCCCCTGCTTTCCTTTCCTGTCTTCTCCAATTCCCTCCCCTCCCTTTCCCCGTTCCTCATCTGTTCCACTTTCGACCTCTCGCTCCTTCCCGTCGTCTGTTCCACCTTCACCCATCCCCTTCAACACTCATTTCGCACCTCTTGCCTTCCTTCCTTACTTGCTTCACCCCTTCCCTCAGCTGTTCTCCTTTCGGCCTCCCCTCCCTTCCCCTCTCAGTCTTTCACCTCCATTCCCTTCATTTGTTCCTCCTTAACCCTGTCCGTCCATCCTCTCCTCTCCTCTTATATGTTCCTACTTCGCCCTTCCCTTCCCTCTACCCCCCCCTCCCCTCCCCTCCCCTCATCTGTTCCTCCTTCGCCATCCCCTTCTTCCTCACTCTCCTCATATATTTCCCCCCACCCTCCCTCCCTCCCTCACGTCGACTCTCGCATTAAAATCGCATCATCTGCAAACAATAACCTCCCCCCTTCCCTCCCCTCCCTCTATTTGTCCCTCCCTCTCTTACCTCTCTCCTTCTTACCTTCCTTCTCATTTGCCTTGTATTTTTTTCTTACTTTTGCATTTACTGTTTCTTATCATTCTTACTTTGTTTACCCAGTCCCATTCGTGTGAACAATTTATTTTAGTTTCTTTAGTTTCTCCCGCGTCTTATCATGCAGTTTATAAGAGCTGAGCGTGCTTAATTATTTCTTATTGTTACTGGTGCAGTTCGAAGAAAAACTCGAATTTAAACTTTCACGCTGCACATACCAACCAACGTACGGCCGCCACCTACATCCACCTCCATTCCAACCCGTCCCACCGACCCGTTTCACTGCGTCTTCTTTTTCTGGCCTTCACATGGTATTTCTCGAGTGAGAGAGAAAAAAAAAGGCACTTATCCTCCTCCTCACCAATACGTACAATACCCATCCTCACATCATACACCTCACCTACCAAGTCCCACTATCGTCCACACTTCCCATTCACTCTTTAATGAACTATATAAAACTCGGCTAGTGTAAAGGCGTGTCCACATGTGTGATGCAACAAGTGCTGGAAATATGTAAACAACACAGTATCGAACAAGCTGCAAACATGCTCTGAACACCAGCGTTCAGACGTTGGCAACGTCATAATCAAGTCTCATCTACCTCGTATGTACAGTCACGGCACATAGTCCTTGACCAGGGTGTAAGGCAAAGTCATTGCCACCACAGGGCTGCAGTGCGGGGTGTTGGAGGTATGGGGGACAAATAGAGGGGGGAGCTGGTAAGGGGAACAGGGGGTGATGGAGGAAGGAGGCAGGGGGTGTAAGGGAACGTGTTCCGACGCACTGCAACTCTGTGGTGGCATTGACTTTCCCTTACACCCTGGTCAAGGACTATGTGCCGCAACTGTACACACATATCGCAGCACCTCTGTTGCCGGTAAGTTCAAAGCTGCACTGAAACATGTTTGCATACATCAGTCCAAACACTGCTGCATACATGTATCCAAACATGTGGTCAGCTGTGATGTGAACTCATAGAATCCATGTGGACGCGCACCAAGACAACACCCAGATATCAACCGACATGAGTATTTTTACCATTGAGAAAAATAAAGAATGGCATTGATGTAAATAGGACAGGTAATAGGATCACCCAAATGGGAAATTTAAACTGAATTTTATAAGTGGAAACTAGTTCGTTCATTTCATTTATTAAAGGTTCCAGCATGCTTGCATGCGTCAGCCTTGGTCACCTGATGGCAGCTCTCCATGCTGCTCAATCTCTGGCAGCTTCCCTATTCAGTACCTTATCCCTGAGGTCGCGCTCAATGACTTTGTCCCAGGTCTTTCTTGGTCTACCTCGTGTCACCCTACCAGTAACATTAAAACTTCTCATTTTCTGCTCATAGTTATTATCCCCCATGCTCTCCACATGCCCAGACAACCTCAATCTACCTCTCCTCAGCACAACACCAATACACTGCAGTCCCATCCTACCTCTCAACTCTTCCATCATAAACCTAGCTCCCCTAGGCCTCGCACTCAGGGACGCACTGCAGATCCACCTAATTATTGCCATGTCTGTACCTCTGAGCCTGCAAATAACCTCTTCCTTCACTGCCCAAGTCTCACTACCATACGAATTACACTCTTAACACATGCCGCATACAAAGATGTCCTAGCACAGAGGGAGAGCCCTCTCAGTGTCAGGAAAAGAAACAGTTCCCTGAACTTCTTCCGATCACTCCTCACTCTAGCCACAGAGCTAGCTCCAGCCCCACCTCCAGCACATAGCATGTCTCCTAAATAACAAAACTCTTGCACACACGAAAGAGACTTGCCAGCAAGTTCAATTCTTTCATGACTGGCAACCTCCACATGCTCTCCCCAACACACAACACACATGTAATCAGCAGTATCTCGCAGTCTACCTCTAATTCCATTACATCCCTTATGCACCCACTTATCACAGTGCACAAGATGGAATTGCTTCCTACCCCCTTGTGAATCGCACATGGCCACTTTCCCTCTTCTTTGACAGTACCGCCGTCAATCCTAGATACCATCAATTTTGTTTTGTCTGCATTTACTCTTAACCCCTTGTGCCCCATACCATCTATCCACTTCCTAAAACTTTCATCCACTTCCTTTTCATTCTCTGCAATCAACACCAAATCATCAGCATACAACATCTCCCACGGGAGTTAATTTCTGAAGTCACTTGAGACGGCTTCATGTAACCTAATAAACAACAAGGAGCTCAAAATTGACAGATGGTGCACACTAACATTCACAGAAAACTTATCACTCAAATCTCCATTCACCCTTACCTGGGTACGAGCCCCACATACATGGCTATAACGACCCTATCCAGCTACTCCTCGATCCCAAGTTTTCTCATTGCCCATTTCACCACCTCTCTGGGGACTCTGTCAAAGGCCTTCTCATAATCAACAAAAACAAAGTACAGTTCCCTTGTCATTCCTATATATTTTTCCTGAAGCTGTTGAACAATGAATATGGCATCAGTGGGCCCTTTGCCTGGCATCTCACCAATATTCACTCTTTCTCTAATCATACTGTACTTTCTAGAACTCTCTCCATTACCTTCATTATCTGGTGTAAAAGCCTTATGCCTCTATAATTTCCTCTTTCCAGGGCATCACCCTTTCCTTTGTGCACATTTTTACAATTACACTCTTCAGCCAATCATCCGGGACAACACACTCATGTAATCATCTTGATCAAATCAGTGACTAACCCCATTCCCATATCTCCTGAGGCTTTCAGCGTTTCAGCAGTCAACCCAGACACACCTTCTACCTTCCCCACCTGCATCCTGCCTATTGCCTTGCTCACACTAGCAGTGGCAATCAAAAGCCATGGGCCAAACACTGGATCTGCTGGCTCTAAACCTTCCCTGTCCCAGCCAAACTCCTCATTCAACAGCCGGCTGTAATGCATTCTCCATGCATCTTTAATACCCACTGTTCACCACTACCCTTCCTTCATCATTCTTTGCACACAGTCCACCTGTGATATCTCTATTCTCCCTCTTCATTTGGCTTGCCACCTTAACCCCTGAACCGTGGGGCATCACTTTCGTGACACTTGGGAGCAAAGGATCGTACCGTGGGGCGTCACTTTTGTGATTCTGTGTTATTTTGAATTCGCCCGGGCTTTCAAGTGGTGGCTTGTATCATCTATCAGTACTGCCAATGTCCAACACTAGTCAGCACTCCTAATCTCATCTGTACTCCCATTCATTGTTGACAATTTAGCCATTTCTCTCCATTCTTGACTCCCCCCCCTACCTCCCCTCCATTACTCTCTCCACTCACCTGCCCGGCCGTGTTGCACTAAGTAAATCTTCCTCAAAATTTTCCACTGATTTCATCCATTGAAATAAGCCCTATGCCCTATTCTTATATCAAATAATATATACAAAAAAGAAATAAGGTAAGTGATGGTGCCATACACCTGGAATTGGCAAATTATCACCTGACAACACCTCACGTGCACTCGTTCGCTAATTTTCGCTGTTTATTTTCCCTTGAAATATGCCATATAATCTATTCTCGTAATAAAAATATATATAAGAAAGGAAGGGAGAAGCCTAAGTGATATTTACATTCACCTGAAACTACCTAATTTATTATGTATTGTCTAGATTTCCTGCCAATCATTTCATAGCGTATATATTAGCAGCTGTCACCACGCTGACATTGGCAGAGTTGCACTCCCCCTAGGCCTCCACAGCATTCAGTTTACTGTCATCTTTCAAGGTGAAACCACATTGGATTCGCGCCTGTCCAATTCCGCTGCTTTTTATCCCCATGCAAAGGGCCCTGTGACCTCTACCCCTACTAAACCTCGTGTGGAAAGGGGTAAAGAGCTAAGTGACTGCTGTGGAACGTGAACTGGCTAATTTATCAATGAAAATGATGGACAGTGACTACGATCTTTCTGGTGACTAAAACAGTGCAAGTGGAAATGTAAATAATGTGTAAAGAACGTGTAAACAGCAAGTGAAAGCAATGAATGTAAATATAAGTGAACAGTGGAAAATAGTTTTATAAGTTACTGCAAGTGACAGTGCATAACACAGTGTAAATAAAATAGAAATGTAAATAAAATAGAGAATGTAAATAGAAATGTAAATGAGTAGTAATATAAGAATACGAGTATATATACTAGGAGTAATGAAAGTGAAAGTTTCACTCTAGCATGTATGAATACTATGAGTTATGAAAGTGGAAGTGAAAGTTACAGATTCGCTCTCAACGCTAGTATACAGGACGAGAAAGTGAATGCTACGTATTTTACTGAAAGAGAAATTGAATGCCTACAGTGATAATAAACTACTATTACTCAAGGAAACTTATGGATAAAGACTGCAGATATATATAAGTGTTATATAGTAATAGAAATAAAAAGTGTGAGTGTTTTTATGAATTATAAATGACAGAACGCCAGCAGCGAATGAGAGCAAGTGGGAAGGTCATACGCGCTCGTGATATTTATTGCTTTCACAGTGTTTATTTGGGGGAGTATGGTTTCCAAACTATTTGAAAATCATAGAATAATGTTTCTAGTGATAATATCAGGCTGTGGTAATCATATTACGGGTTGTTGGGAAGTGTAAAGTGGAGAATTCATTACCCAATTTCAGAGGTCTCCACAAGTCCTACGGTACTCGACGAAGGCTCAACAAACATTCCAGGAGAAAGCTGAAGGTATGTGCCATAAGCATATTTAATTTTAATATTCTAGGACTAATAACTGATTTTTGGCAAATATTTTTAGAGAGTCTGTTGGAGCATGAATATGCCCGCTGGACATGCAAGTCAAGCCAAAAAAAACCCACGGTTTAGGGGTTAAATATCACATTCCTTTCCACACGAGTTAGGTTATCAAGTAAAAGTCTATGTGACTCAGACTTTGCCCTGTAAATCTCTTTTCTAGCAATATGCTTGGCAGCCAAGTATTCCTCTTTGTTACAACCCTTCTTCCATTTCTGGAAAAGTCTTCTTTTCTCCTTAGCTGCAGCTTCTACACCCTCATCCCACCACCATGTTACATTATGTCTTGGGAGGGGGGGGCCTTGTCCATTCACACACTGAATCAGTAACTCTCAAGAGGTTGCTCTCGAGGGCTCTGTACTGTTCATTAACACAACTGTCAACACCTTCGTGTTCAGCCACCATGCTCCTCATCTCCCTATAGAAGGCATCCCTTACTGCTTGGTTTTTCAGTTTCCAAATTTTCCTCCTAGGGGCGTAGGTCCTCTTTTTCATCACCTGCTTTTTAAGCACCATGTCACATCCCAATAACTTGTGTTGCTGCACACACTCCTCGCTCCCTGTAACTATAACATCCCTCACTAACCTCCTATCACCCCAACTGACCAGAACATAGTCTATCTGCTGCTATTTCCCTCAGATTCGTATGTAATCAACTTACTCTTTCTTTTCCTAAAATATGTGTTACACACAATCATGTTCATTGCCTCTCCAGACTCAAGTATCCTTTCCTCTTCCTCATTTCTTGTACCATATGCACATCCCACTTGTATTCATTCATATCCTTGAGCAGCTTTCCCTACATGCCCATTTAAGTCCCCTCCCAAAACTACAATCTCATCATCCCCATACCACTTACTACACGTATTAATTCATCCCATAATCTATCTTTCTCTACCTCACCCAAGCCTGCCTGTGGAGCATACACCATTATAAAAGCAAACACAATCCTAGCAAACAAAATTTTCACTGCCATTATCCTGTCATTGTAATAATAATAATAATAATAATAATGATAATTACCATCTTCATCATCATCATCATCGCCACCATAACATTAGCAATAATAAAAGCAATACAACAACTAATTAATTATTAATCATTTTGTTTAGTTTATATAGGCTCCAGTGTGCTTGCATGAGTCAGCTGTGGTCACCTAATGGCTGCTCTCAATGCTGTTCGATCTCTGGCAACCCCTCTGTTCAATTCCGTATCCCTGAGGTCACATTTTGTGACCTCATCAAAGGTCTCTTTTTGGGCTGCCTCTCGCAACCCTACCCATGAAGCTTACACCTCTCACCTTGTGCACCCATTGGTAATCATCCATTCTCTCAACATGCCTGAACCACATCAATCTATCCCTCCTCATCAAAACGCTGATACATTCAAGGCCCATTCTTCTTCTCAACTCTTCAGTCACAGTCCTAATCTCCACAGGCCTCCCTTTCAAGGACGCACTGCACATCCATCCCGTCACTATCATTTCCATGTGGTTGAACCTGCAAATATCCTCTTCATTTACTACCAAGGTCTCACTACCAAACAGCATTAAATCCTAACACATGCTGGATACAAGGACCCCACAGCACAGACGGAGAGTACTTTTAATGTCAGGAGAAACAAGAGCTCCCTGAAATTTCTACAACCACTCCTTATCATATCCACAGAGTGAGCTCCAGTCCCACCTCCAGCACATAACATCTCCCCCAAATAGCAAACCTCCTCCACACACTCAAGAGAATCCCCAACAATATCAGTCTTTTCTTCCTTCTCAGTCTTCATGCTCTCCCTGACAGAATGCACACAGAAAATCAGCATTATTTTGCAGCCGACCTCTAATGCCACTACATCTCCTATGCATCCACCTATCAATAACACTGCACAAGATGGAGTTGAGTCCCACACCCTTGTGGCAAACTGCACAAGACCATATTCCCTTTGCTGTGACAGTATCATCACTTGCCCTAAATATCCTCACTTTTGTTTTATTCACATTTACTCTCAATCCCTTGTACTAATGTACCCCCATTCCATCTCTCCAGTTCTATCTTTCCTCCACCTCCCTCTCTTCACAGTTAATGCCAGGTCATTAGCATACAACACCTTCCATGTGAGTCCAATTTTGAAGTCACATAAGAAATCTTCAAGCCCTATGATGAAAAATAAGGGGCTCAGGACTAACCCCTGATGCACCAACATTCACGATAAAGTCATCACTCATATCAATGTTCACTCTCACCTGGGTGCAAACACCCTCATACATTGCCATATCCACTTTAACCAGCCACACCTCAGCCCCAAGCTTTCTCTTTGCCCACTTTGCCACGACCCTAAGAATTCTGTCATAGCCCTTTTCCAAATCAGTAAATGCAAAGTAAAGCTCCTTCTTTCCTCTAATTTTTTCCTGAAGCTGCCGAACAGTGCATATTGTATCAGTGGTCCCTTTGCCTGGCACAAACCTAAACCATGTCGCAGTATTCACTCTTTTCTTTATCACACCATCCAGGGCACTTTCCATCATCTTCTTTATTTGATCCAAAAGTTTTATACCTGTATGATTACCTCCTTCCAATGAATCACCCTTCCCCTTAAACACATTTACAATCATATCCTTCAGTCAGCCTTTGGGAACAACACATAAGGCGTGTTTTTGTCGTCCAAGCTGGAGCTTGGGATTCGAAGCGCGTCTTAGGGTGCTTGGTTTTTGTCC
The DNA here is from genome assembly GCF_032717465.1 of Coenobita brevimanus. Taxonomy (NCBI): domain Eukaryota; kingdom Metazoa; phylum Arthropoda; class Malacostraca; order Decapoda; family Coenobitidae; genus Coenobita; species Coenobita brevimanus. The sequence continues at coordinate 24,518,465 of NC_136991.1, read as the reverse complement.
GCAAAAACAGTCCAGGATACGTAGAACCGAAAAATTACGTGCCAATCACAAAGTAAACAGAGGGGTTCGCCGAAGACGATCTTCTGACGAATATGCAACTTACGTGTAGCCGTTATTTGTGCTGAACTGGCTCTATATGTCGTTATTATTAGCCACCTGCACCCTAATTTTATGTACATAATGCTAATTTCAGGATATTTATCATTTATATGTCCTTGCTGGCCAATCTCACTCTCCCCAAGCTACACCAAGACTGCTCCCGACCACGCTTGGGTGGGATACGAAGACGGTCTTGGTTTTGATGACAAACGCTTGGGCCGGCTTCGTATCACTTTGACCGACAAAAACAGCGCAGCTTGATTTTACCGAAGATGGCTTCGAATCCAATCCCTCAGCTTGGACGACAGAAACGCGGCTATAAACAAGCCAACCGATCAAATCAGAAACTAAACGAGCTTCTGTATCTCCTGAGGCTTTCAACATTTCAGTAGTCAACTCAGACACATCCACCACTTTACCTATCTGCATCATGCTGCTTGCCCTGCTCACAGCAGTAGCATCGATCAAAGACCTAGGGCCAAACACTCAATCTGCTGATTACAAATCTTCCTTCTTCTAGTAAAGCTCATCATTCAGCAACCAGTTGTAATGCTCTCTCCATGCCTCTTTTATATCCTCCCATTCCACCACTACCTCTCCTTCATAATTTTTTACACACTACTCACCTATGATATCTATGTTTTAACTCTTCATTTGTTTCACCACCTTAAACGTTTCGGCACTGTTAAGGCTATCCAGTAAAAATCTCTGAGACCCTTTCTAACCCTACACTTGGCTTTCATTTACTGCACTCTGTTACCAACTCTTTATATTTCATTCCTGAATAAGTCTTCTTCTCTCCTTAACTCCAACTTCTATACTCTCATCCAACCAGCATGTTATTCTATGTCTTGCTGGGCCCCTTGTCTATCCACACACTAAATAACTCTCAAGAGACTGTTCTTGAAAGCTCTGTACTTCTCATTTACACTGCTGTCCACAGCTGCTTGTTTGGCCACTACTCTACTCATCTCACAATACAAGAGATCCCTTACTGCCTGGTTATTCACATTCCATATTTTTCTCCAGGGTGCATTTGGTCCTTTTCTTCACTGTGAGCTCCTGTAATACCTTGTTGTATATCAGTAATTTGTGTTGCTTTACACAAATTTCCTTCCCTATAACTTTAACATCCTTCACTAACCTACTACCAGGCCTCCTAACCAAGAAGTAGTCAATCTGGCTACTATTGCCTCCAGAGACATACGTAATAAGCTTACCCTCTATTTTACTAAAATGTGTGTTGCATACAATTTAGTTTACTGCCTCTCCAAAATCCAGTATTCTTCCCCTTTCCACATTCTTCGTACCATATGTGCTTCCTCTGTGCACCCCCTCATATCCTTAAGCTGTTGCACCCACACGACCATTCAAATCCTCACCCTTCTTAACCCCTTACCCGTGGGGATGGCTGGACCGTGCCGTGCCCCTCCCGTGGGGATAGCAGGAAATCTGGACAATACATGATAAATTAGCTACTTCCAGGTCAATGAAAGTATCACTTAGCCTTTTCCTTTTGTTATATATATCTTTTAGTATGAGAATAGGTCATAAGGGACACTTCAATGGATAATGAACAGGGAAAATTAGCGACCAAGTGCACGTGGGATGTTGCCAGGTGATAAAATAGCTACTTCATGGCCAATGGCAGCATAAATTAGCCTTTTCCCATATATGTATATATATATATTAGTATGAGAATAGGGGCATAGGGCACATTTGAATGGAAAAAGCGAATGGAAAAAACCTGCCGGAAGTTGCGTTGCGTAACCTGGCTGTAGCTAGGCGGGGGAGGGGGTAAGGGAGGGGAGCTGGGGAGGCGAGGCAAACACAGAATAATGGCTAAATTGGTAACATTGGATGCGAGTACTAGCGGTATTAGCAGCACTGCCTGTAGCTACACACTTGCAGTACTGATAGATGATACAACACTGAACTTGAAAGCCCGGGCGACTTTAAAAATCCCTGGATCACAGAAGTGATGCCCTGCGGTATGGTACTTATGAAACGAGCGTCACGGTAGTGATGGCTTGTGGGCAAGGGGTTAATGCTAATGTTACAGCACCCACATGACAATTCAAATCCCCATCAAAAGCAACAGTTTCATTGTCCACTGCCCTAACCACATGTACCAAATCATTCTAGAATCTATCCTTTTCTTCTTCATCCAAGTCAACCTGTGGGGCATATACTGATATTACTGTGACCAGGAGATTTCTGGAGAATATTTTCAATGCTATTATCCTTTCATTCACTCTGAGTACATTCATGACACACCCCACCAACTTCTCTTTGACAGGGATGCCCAGGCTGCCATATTCGTCCACACCTCCCTTTCAAAATAACTTATTTTAATGTAACGAAAAGGAGCTAAAGGCCAGAAACTAGCAAGATTGTTCCCCCGAAGATAATAACAGAGAGATAATCTCAAGATCTGTTCATTTTGGGATGCCTGAACAGACTATGTGAAAAAGATTGGAGGTTATAGGCAGTAGGAAATACAGAGGAAGACAGTTCTAAAGAAGACTTGTGCTTTCATGAACAACTGGGAGTAGTGGTTAACTCTTACATGAAAGAGTTGGCCAGAAAAGGGATGAGAGTTTGCTGCTAGATGAATGATTCACATTTGCCATAGTAGTGGAGGGATGTAAGTAGACAGAAGATGCAACAATGTAGGGACGAGACAGAGGCAGAAGGAAGTCAGTAAAAGGGAGAGAGTTAATGAGACGAAAAGCTTTTGAAAAAGGGCTGAATGTGGGAAGCCTCCCTACACATGAGAATTGTACTCTACACAGGGGCATAAAAAAATGTATAAGGTCAACAATTTTGCAGGAGTAAAGAAGGCACAGAGTCTACTTAGCATTTCTAATCTCTTGGAAGTAGGTTTTACATGAGAGGTAATATGATCCTTCCAAGATGTATCCCAGGAGAATGAAAGCCCATGTATGTTCAAAGACGATGCAGGATTGAGCTGGATATATGTAAAAGTTAAATGATTCTCCTATGGAAAATTTTGACGGGTCAAAAGATGTACGAAATGAGATTTTGATGCATTAAAACCAGCAAATGTTTTTTTTACCTGTCACAGATATGACCTTAGACATTAAGTATGCCATAGCCTCATTCCTTGTCTGTTAAGTCACTGCTGATATGGATGCTGTAGGAAGCAAATGGAAAGGTGAAGGATGAAGTCATCAGAATATGAGTAGATGGGGTTAGATGTACAGTCGTGGTCAAAGATAATCACCTATCCTCCCATACCGCGGACCTCAGGCTGGCTCCTTTATGGGTGGCAAGTCACAGTGGAGCAAGAGGGGCTGAGAGGGAAGGGCCGGAGTGAGAAGGGAAGGTGGGTGGGGGGACGAGTGATGGTGTGAAGGAGGAGAGAGGGAGGGAAGGTAGGGGAGGGAGAATGATTGCGAAGTGGTGGTCACATTATTTGTCTATTTTCTTTCATTCAGGGCCTGACATAAAGGAGTTAATATTCGGTGGATAAGGCTGCATTACATCTTGTATAGCGGCGTCAGATAAAAACTTTAGATTGGTGGTGATATCAAGGGCTGGCTTGTGAGAGAAATATACTAATGTGTCAGATCAAACATTAGTGCGGAGCCAGATATTTGTGTTAATCCGTATATTTTGACTTCGGACGCCGAATGGAATCTGGATGGCTTTGACTTCCGTAATGTTTAACTAAGAAACGTCCTCTACCCCTACATGTAATAAATTTTGGAACTAAATATCATATGCAACCTTTGACACGGCTGTGTCCACAGTAAATATGATCATCCTCTCGGCATACACTCCCACTATACAGCCACCATCATGTCAACTATTTTATGGCATCACTTTATGAAAAGGCTATTTAAGATAATTGTGCATAAAAGATAAATAATTTCGATGTCTGCGCACATGAGTGGATGTAATTACAATATCTCTCATAAAATGTTAGAAGGAAAATAAAACAAAATCCTACCCAGACTCCCAAAATACGTTTTTGTCAATGTTTACCGAAACTGGTAAAGCCAAAGCAACAAGGAAAGCCCTAGTAAGTAGTGCAGTGGCCTCCTGTCTGTTAATAACCTCTTGCAGTCTTCGCGGCAGCGAGGAAACAATGTTGTTGATGGTTTGCTGGTTTCGTCTGAACAGCTCCCGCTCGTCCGTGGTGTGCTGGGGGAGGAGGGCCTGTGTCCTTTCGTTCTCTGGCTCCCATGCATTGACAATCTGGGCCCACACAGTCTCGATGGCTCTGCATCAATGTTTGATCTGTCACATTAGTATATTTCTCTCACGAGCTAGGAATTGATATCACCACCTATCTAAAGCTTGTTATCTCATGCCATTATCTACCGAATATTAACTCCGTTATATCATGCCCTGAATGAAAGAAAGAGACAAATAATGTGACCACCACTTTGTGTTTCATTCTCCCTCCCCTAACTCCCTTCCCCCAGTCCACATTAACATCATCACCCATCCCCCCCATCCACCTCCCCTTCTCTCTCTGGCCCCTCCCTCTCAAGCCCTCTTACTTCTCTGTGACTTGCCGCGCATAAAGGAGCCAGCCTGAGACACGGGGTACCGGATGATAGGTGATTATTTATGACAACGACTGTGCAGCTTAGAAAATCATTAATGAATAGAAGGAAGAAAGTTGGTGATAAGCAAAGCCCTGATGAGCACCAGAATTAATAGCTGTTGGAAAAGGACAGTGGCTACAGAACGACCAGAAAAGATGCTAGTGATGAAGGGACAGATAGAAGGGTAAAAACCATAAGATGACAGTTTGGAAATTAAAGATTTATGCCAGACACAATCAAAAGCCTTTGAGATGCCAAGTGCAATGACAATGCTTTCGTCAAAGTCCCAAAAGGAGGATGACCAGGAGTCTGATAGGAAGGTAAGAAGATCGCCAGTGGAGCATCCCTGGCAGAGCCCATACTGGCAATCAGAAAGAAGGTTCTGATAATAATATATATTTTTCGTATGAATAGATTCAAAAACTTTAGAAATACAGGATGTTAAAGTAATTGGGCGATATGTAGAAGGATGGAAATGATTACCCTTCGTTGGGACAGGCTGACTGAGGGCAAACTTCCAGCAAACTGGAAAGATACGAGGCAACAAACAGAGGCAAATGTTTACCTAGACAGGTTGTAAGCACAAAAACACAATTCTTGAGGACAACAGGAGGAACCCTATCAGGCACATATGCCTTGTTAGTATTGAGGCCAGTGAGGGCAGAAAGGGCATCAGTTGAAGATATTTTAATGTCAGTCAGGAGGAAGTTAGAGGAGGGAAGTAATGGAGGACTGCACCAGCATTGTCTAAAGTGGAACTGGAGAGGAAAGTCTGAGCAAAGAGTTCGGATCTGCATTTCATTAGAAGAAACAGCTACAGAGTCATCTAAGCAGAAAAAAGGAGGGAAGGATGATGAAGTAAAGGCATTAGAGAAGTTTTTGTGAAGGTGCCAGAAGGAGTGGGAAGAATTTGACTCGGAGAGTTCAGAGCATTTAGAACGAATGAAATTCTTCTTAGCAGAGTGGACAACAGACTTAGCACAGTTTTGGACAGAGACTGCATACATTGCACATTGTGACCTGACACGATGAGCAACCTTACTTCAAGGAAGATGTCGAATTTTGCGGGGAGTTTGCAATAGTCAGGGGGTTGATCTGTCACCATAAGCCCTTGTGGCACAGCAGCAACAAAGCCCAAGTTGTCTCAACAGCAGAAGGTGCTACAGCAGCTTTGGATGTATTTCACAAGGCAATTTGCACACTCTCACTTCTGGAAACCACCAAAGTAGTTAAGTACATGATGAATAAGCTGAACATCACCAGGGCACTTGCTTCCCCGCTGACCACATAGAGATGTAGGAAGAAGAAATTAATTTACTGTAGAAGACTTACCTCAAACGGTGCTGCAGCTTAAAGGCTGGCCTACCTCTCTGGTAGCTTTCGAATGGAACCCAAACTGTCTTACTGTAGGGGACAATGAAGGGCAGAAAGGTTTCATCTTCCCCAATTTCCAAAAGACCTGCATATCCAACATGCAGCATTTACAGCGTTGGTGCTGGCAACGGCTTCCCTCCTTCAGTACCGATTGAGCCAAATAGGCCAGCATCTGGCTGGCATCAGTGCCCATCTACAATGTCACTATGATCAGGGATGCAGTCTTTTATAGTAGGTGGCCTGATCTACCTGGCAGCCCCAGCATATGAGGTGGCACAATGCAGGCAACAAGAACAGGATGGATGTAAACATGTCTGGCTTTGTGTGTTCAAAGCAGCCAGCAAGTAGAATGATTCTGCAGGAAGTGCCATTCTTACCTGACTTTAATCCCCACAAGGGAATATACGAAACCTCTGCTATTTTACCACCCACAGTGCAGTTCCAAGGTTAACACCCTCTTTGACTCAAAAGAAAGCACTCTGCATCCCTGCAAGTTTGGCATCAAGGTGTAAGAGATCCAAGACTGGCTTACTGGACAAATCATTGCACCGCCACACTATTGAGGAATGACAGAACTATGACTCAAAACAAGAGATAATGAAAGAAGGTAAAGGGAAATCATCATTCTGTTAGCAAGTCAAGGAAGGAGTATCCAAGCAGAACTGGCTTCCTCAAGCCCACATTTAGCTACATTACTGACCAGGCTCAGGTCTGGCCTTCGTTGATCTGGACAGCGATGTGGTCTGGCATAAGGTCTCCTGGCTGTATTTCAAGTTTCCTCCACTTCAGGAAGTAATGTTACCCTCACTGATCAGCCTATAGGTAACGCCTCATATCTATGAAATGTAGCTGCTAGTCATGAAACCCTCTTCAGAACTCATGTTATCAACTTGTCCATTCACTGTTTCCAAGAAGGTTTCACCAAAGGCAGTTTGGTAGTGAATCTGAGTCAGCTCAATAAATTCATTGTCATCCACTGGTTCCAAAAGTTGACAGCAGCTCAGGTTTGACTCTGCATATGTCAGAAAGACTGGCTTACCACAGGTGACTTCCATGACATGTACAGTCTTGTATTAATCCATCTACATTTCTGCAAGTTTTTGGTGATTCAGGTGGACAACATCACATACCACATCAAATGTCAGTCTCTTGATCTCTCTCCCTTGTCTCTTGTGCCTTTTCCATCGTCTTGACGTGAGTGGTACCAGGGGAAGTTGAAAAGTTGGTATACTCCAATGAATGGTTCACCCTTGCAGCCACCATGAAGGAGTTCTTGCTGGTACCTGCAAAAATTCTTCCTTGTGCCCTTGTGGATGGTAAACTCGCATGTTCTGTAATAAGACTTCAGGCAAGACAGGGTCCACCTTGTTCCAGACAATGTTCAATGGCTCTACTGCAAAATTTATAAGGCAGCAACTTCCATGCCAATGACCAGGAGCCAGTAGGAATCATTCCATTAACCCCTAACCGCCAGCTGACGTGTATGGACGTCACAATTCAGGATGTGGAGCACTGCCGGCTGACTTGATATACCGTACTCACCTTCCTGCCACCCTTTGAACTCGTGACCATTTTCTATGATACCCACTGGGTAGGTAGGACCCCCCAGGTATCCTGCGGTTGTCAGGTTCAGTCTGTATACGGCAATGGTAGCGTGAGGAGCCATGTCTTCTTCCTCGTCATTGTCCAATTCCCTTGCACTGCATGAAGGACTAATCACCTCATCGACCGCCACGGAAGTTCTGCCCTTAGTGCCGGGGAAAGGGCTAAGCAATAGTGCTATTGGACGTGCCATGGACGACACCGTGTCATCTCGGACACTCAATAAGAACATGTCCTTGAAGGAGAGGAAGAGCTACCATGTGGAGAGCGAGCTCTCTTGCCCTCCGACCCCTACTCACTCTCTGATGCCAGAGAAGGCTCTGAGACTTCTTCATGAAGAGGAAGAGCCTACGAGAGTGATGAATTCGGCAAGTAAGAGGCAACTGATGACCCAGAAGATTGGACAGGTGACTGTGGACCTGGCAGTCACCTGCGGAATAAATGCTGCAGAGCCGTCTCTCCAACACTCTCGCCCCCTGATCGCCAGCGTCTCATCCTTCAACGCTCCCCAATACCTCAGAGCACCTCAAGGGCCGATTCTCCACAACCGGGCCCTTCAGGAGTGGTATTTCCCACACAGGTCCCACGTGGAGGTACACATCACTGAGCATCTCCCCAGACAAGTTCTGTATCAGGTGAATCATGACTCGCTTACTCCCCCACCTCCCACACCTCTCCCTCTCCTTCTCACCCACCCCCTGCCTATGGGCATGCACCTGGGGGTGCACGAGTGATAAAAGATACGTCTTGGAACTGCCAAATGGCCGGCTCTACCACATGTGGGTAGAGTTGATACATTTGTGTGGGGGGATGGTGCCAGCTTTGAGCCGTCTGTGCCAGCATTTGATGAGGAGGGTGCAGGTGTGTAGGAGGATGAGCTTCCCCCCAGGTCTGGACTATTAGCAGTTTGTTCAGGGCCATTTTCACGACTGCAATAATGCAGTACCTGGTGGGGGAGATCAATTTCCACCAGGCCATGTGTGTGCGGTGGCTGGATGTGGCTGCCAGCGAGAGCACGCACATGCATGACTGGATACCTGTGCAGGTGGGGGAGATGTTTGTGTGGCTCACCCTTACCATGTTCATGGTGCACTTAAGAAAACATGTGCTCCATGACTATTGGTCGGTAGATGAACTTGTGGGCACACCTGTCTTTGGCAAGTATATGGCCCGAGATAGATACCTGGCCATCCTAAGGTTCCTTCACTTCAACAGAAAGTACGGGCCTGCACCAAACGACAGGTTATAGAAAATAAGACCAATCCTTACAATACTCATGGAGTGATTTTCCAGGGTTTTTCGTCCATGCCAGAAAGTGGTTATTGACGAGTCGCTGGTGTTATTCAGGGGCAGGCTGGCATTTATTCAGTATGTGCCATCAAAGCATCAATGATTAGGCCTCAAATTCTTTGTGCTTTGTGACTGCAAAACTGGATATGTGCTGGATGTGATAGTTTATTCGGCATCAGATGTTGGTATATCTAGTGATGATCCTCATGGGTTCTCTGCATTGGCAGTGAAAGTGCTCATGGAAAGGTATTTCAACAGGCACCACAGTCTGTATAACGATAATTATTACACTACCCCGGTGTTGACCAAGCATTTGCTTGACCATGGTACTGGGTCCTGTGGAACTGTTAGGGCCAACAGGAAGAATTTGCCTGTATTTCCAGCAAAATCTTAGACAGGAGCCCTTCTGACCAAGAAATTTGGCAACATGTTAGCCCTTCTCTGGCATGACTAGAGACGGGTTAACGTGTTGTCTATAGTACATAAGGGTGTGCTGGAGGAAACTGGGAAAACAAACTACAGGACCAGGGAACCTGTGATAAAGCCAGATGCTGTCAATGATTGTAGTATCAACATGTGGCTGATTGATAAATCAGACATGCAAATTGGTGAGGTCGATTTCCTATGTAAGTCCTACAGGTGGTACAAGAAGGCGTTTTTATACCTTCTTGATATCACCATGTTGAACAGTACGTGTATACTGTTCAAGAAGCTCGTTGGGAAACCTCTCTCTCTCTACGAGAGTTTGAGAGAGAGCTTGCATGCAAACTCCTTGAGGATTATTCAACTGCTCAGGTGACAGGTGCTAGGCGGGGGAGACTGGCTACAGCAGACAGGCTCAGCTGTGCTGAGTATTGCCAGTGGCACAAGCTGGTGGCGACTGACAATACCACAGCAGGTCGTCTGGCCTACAGGTGGTGCCACATCTGTCACACAACCAAACACCGGCCCCCTGCACAAAAAGAGACATCATACCTATGTGCAGAATGCAAGGTCCCCCTTTGCCCTAAATGTTTCTCAGAGTATCAGTCCAAGCATGAATACTGAGCAGGTGTGTGGGAAAGTGCAAATAGTGTATAGGAATGCACAAGTTTGTGTATTTTTGTAAATGAGTGAAATGTTCGATATTATAAGTGATTTATAGTAAGTGCTATGATATAAGAGTTTTATAACAAGTTCTACAAATGCAATGGAAAAAGTGTTACTGTTTATTGGATAATGATGAAAAAATTATTGGAAATACCTTGAGTTAGCCTTTCTGTTACTTAAAAAAAAAAAAAAAAAAAAAAAAACACTTGTGAGCCAGCCAGAAAGAAAATTACATGGTTGGCTGTAACACAATATTTCACTTGATACTCAGGAAAATTGTGCTGAATATGAGCATCAGTGTATCCTACCTGTTACCTGAATAAAAACCACTTGTGAGCTGGCCAGAAAGAATATTACCTGGTTGGCTATAGCTAAATTATTTCACTCAATACTCGGGAATTGTGCCGAATATGGGCATCAGTGTATTTGTGATGTGAAGTACAATTAATGTAAGTTGAGTATAACATTACTCCCTTAACTGCGGGGATGTCGGAAGCGGTCCTTGCACATCCCGCGGGGATAATCGCTCTCTGACTGACTTTTTAAAAATATTTTTAAAAAATCATTTATTAGTCCTAGAATATTATGATTAAATACACCTATGGTACATACCTTCATCTTTCTCCTGGGACGTTTATTGAGCCTTCGTCGACTACCGTAGGACTTGTGGAGACATCTGAAGTTGGGTAACGAAGTCTCCACTTTACACTTCCCAACCACTGCCTGTTATTATCATTACAAACACTATTCTATGAATTTCAAATAGTTTGGAAGCCATACTCCCCCCCCAAAAAAAAAAAAAACACTGTGAAAGCAATGTAAATTACGAGCATGTACGAGCTTTCCTCCCCGCTTGTTCCCAACTGGTATTCTGAGGCGGAGCTGTCATTTATTATTTATAAACACACTCACACTTCATATTCCTAGTATTTATTACACTTATTTATATATGCATTATTTATCCATAAGTTTCCTTCACTACTAGTAGTTTATTTTCACTCCAGGCATTCACTTTCTCGTTCAGTAAACTAGCATAGAGAGCAAAGCTTTCACTTTCACTGTCATTACTCCAAGTCACATGATTTACCAGAAAGATCATAGTCACTGTCCATTATTATCATGCATAAAGTAGCCAGTTCACATTCCACAGCAGAGTCACTTAGTCCTTTACCCCTTCCCACACAAGGTTTAGTAGGGGTATAGGTCACAGGGCCCTTTGCAGTGGGCTCAGAAGCGGCAGAAATGGTGGGGCACGAATCCGACATGGTTTCACCTCGAAAGACGACAGTAAACTGAATGATGTGGTGTATTATGGGCAGGGAAGGGTTGACAATGTCAGCAGGTGACAGCTGCTAATTTATATGCTGTGAAATGATTGGCAGGAAATCTAGACAATACATAATAAATTAGGTAGCTCCAGGTGAATGTTAATATCACTTAGGCTTCTCCCTTCCCTTCTTATATATATTTTTATTACGAGAATAGGTCATACCGCATATTTCAAGGGAAAATAAAGAAGGAAAATTGGCGAACGAGTGCACATGGGGTGTTGCCAGGTGATAATTAGCCCATTCCAGGTGTATGACAGTATCTATTACCTTTTCTCTTTAATATATATATATTATTCTGTATAAGAATAGGGATAGGACACATTTCAATGGATGAAATGAGTGGAAAAATATGAGCAGGATTTGCGTAGCACAGTGTTGCTGGGCGGGCGAGAGGAGAGGGTAATGGAGGGAAGATAAGGAGGGGAGTCAAGGACAGGGGAAAGATGGCTAAATTGTCAACAATGGATAGGAGTACACACGATGTATATGGGCAGGGAAGGGTTGACAATGTTAGCGTGGTGACAGCTGCTATTTTATATGCTGTGAAATGGTAAGAAGGAAATCTAGACAATACATAATAAATTAGGTCGTTCCAGGTGAATGTAAATATCACTTAGGCTTCTCCCTTCCTTTCTTATGTATATTTTTATTACGAGAATAAGTCATACAGCATATTTCAAGGGAAAATAAACAGGCAAAATTAGCGAATGAGTGCACATGGGGTGTTGCCAGGTGATAATTAGTCCATTCCAGGTGTATGGCAGTATCAATTACCTTTTCTCTTTTTTTTTATATATTATATTGTACAAGAAGGGCATAGGACACATTTCAATGGATGAAATGAGTGGAAAAATTTCGGCAGGATTTGTGTAGTGCAGCACGGCTGGGCAGGTGGGAGGAGAGGGTAATGGAAGGGAGGTAAGGAGGGGAGTCAAGGACAGGAGAAAAATGGCCAAAATGTCAACAATGGATGGGAGTAGAGATGACATTAGCAGCACTGACTATAGCTGGACACTGGCGGTACTGACAGATGATACAAGCCACTACTTGAAAGCCTGGGCGAACTCAAAATAACACAGAATCACAAAAGTGACGCCCCGCGGTATGATCCCTTGCGCCTGAGCATCACGAAAGTGACAATAATCTTGATTAGTACAAATCAGTCTCAATTATAGTACAAATAATTACCTCATACTCAACAATAATACATGAAACAGCAACGGCATTTACTTGTCAAAGTGAATTTACCCGTAATCGTGATGTCAAGTGAAATTCTAAGTGTTGTAGGAAATAGGAAAATATTATAAATGACGGAAGAAGTGAGTACAGAAAAACAAAGAGATTTTTCCTTTCCCACACATCTATGGGGCATAGTGGTACCATGAAACAGGTGGTACACCTTTTGGAGAGCCACATGGACAGGGTGATGACTCATCCTTACGACAGTGAGAAAGGAAAAGTCTGGAAACTAGTGTAATTTTCCACATTATTTGCAAGGCTGCACGAACAGTGTTACAATCACCACTCCGGTCAGTGCTGCCAATGCTAGCCACTGAGCCCAAGGCCACGGCCAGTGGCGCACAGTCGGATCCGCCCAGCCAAATGCAAAAAACCACTCATCTTCAACTCATCCTTACTCATCGACGGGACCACCTAGAGACCTTGAGATACCTTCACTGCAACAAGGAAGAGTTGATGAGTCTTATGAGCTTTTATTTGCTTCTCTAGCTATTTTAATTTGGCAGATAGTAGGGTTTGAAGTAAGGTTATTTTTGCCAAAATCTCAGAAATCCCCCTAAGAAGAAGTGGGTGATAGCCACAAACTTCCGGCTGCTGAGGGTTAAGAACTAAGCTTCACATCAAGTGTTCTCTCTTTGACTGGTTATCACATCATCACGTTGTTCAGGAAGTTAACAAGATGGTTCAACAAGGTGAAAGTCATAAGATGTGCTCAGACCCATGCCTGACTGCCTCATGTATCTCCTGCAATCCTGTCTAATGCTTTTTGCACTCATCTGCAAGGTATCACGGACCCTCCAGTGCCCCATTTGATTGTAGTGACAGATGAGTTCAGCCTAAAGTGAGTCATGCAATAGTATCAGTCCTGCTGAAGCATCTTCCTCCACTATGAGGGAGAGGCTGGCAACCTCCTGGTGACTGAGACCCTGGTCATGTCCGTCCAACCATATGCACAAGAAAGACAGAACATTTCATTACACCTGATTGCTATTGCAGTTACCTTGTAATATGGCTATGGTGTCAAATCCTGCCAATGAATCATCACCCTGCTGAGATGGAAATTCTTTCACAAGCATCACCTATCATGGCAGGATGGCTTGCAGTGGTCCCTTGCAGCAATTCTATATGTGCTTCACTCCACAGCGTACTCAGTGTCACCAACAACAGACTGGCTCTAGATGGCCTTCTTCCTAGTGACTCTGGCAATGGAGTGACAAAGGTCACAGTTGATTCCTCTCGTTCACTTACTTGAATAAACTAGAACATCGCATGATGATTTGGTGACGTCTCTGGCACCTTTTCTCTGGTAAAGAACGAGATGGAGGACTTCTGCCTGAGGCCCCTGACAGTGTGGCAGATGAATGTTGCCTGTCATCCTCTCTGCCCCAATTGCTGTATTACAAGTTTTTATGGAGACCTCAGTAGTAGGGACACCATAGGAGACTCTTATGCAGTGATTCAAGTGTTTCTGTCTCTATGATGGCACAGTCCGAGATGGCTGGGGACAGAATCTCAGAAGTGGATCCAGACACAGTCCCAAGAGCACACTGACTGTAGGGAGCAGCAACATCCCTGAATTTCTTGAGAATGTAATCATTATCACTGGTGCAACATAGTGGTCAGTGGAGCCTGGACACCTCACTTTGTTATGAGGTACCTCAACCGCAGTCTCCAGGACACCCCATGCATAGAACTAGTGGTTTTCCAGGGTCAGAGGTGGCTAGGAGACTGGGCTGCTGCACCATCAGCTCATAGCACACTGCTGGCAAAATTACTGGTCCCACCCTCCCATGCATCCACCCAAAGTCAGTGGGGCTGTATGTGACTCTTATTCATGCTTCATGATCCAACGGGAAGTGTGTGGGGGCAATCCACGTGCCACATGGACTGCCACTTGTATCAGTGACGCCTGCCATTATCAGTGAGTCCAATTGTCATTGTTGTGCTATGCTAGTGAGCAACACTCAAGCAACACTGAATAAATTGTCACTTTTCACTTGAATGGGTCAAAGAAATGGGCATTCAGCTCTAAAAGGTTACAGCAATCTCATATCCCAACACAGATTAGTCAGGCCACAGTGATAAGTATAATAATTTAAAAAGTGGAAGCAGTACATTAATACGGTGTCCAGACTTGCCACCCTCTACTGCACAGGGACAGAGGCTCTGGCTAATCTTCTTCCACAGTCCACACCACTGGAATTATGGGGAGTGAGGAGATGGGCTTTTTTGTGACTCTAAAAACGTAGTCTCGTCCCTACAGTCAGAGAGAGGATAAACATTATGCAATTTCACTCTTTCCCTCAGTCCCTTTATGACGCAGATTTTCAAATGTTAATGGCCTCACCTTATCATAATATTGGTTTTGCAAAACATAGACGAAACGCCTACTTGTGTCAAGTAGGGTGGGGTGGAGAGTTAGCTTTATCACTGTTACCCACCCCACTTTGCTTCTTTCTTACCAGGATAACAAGTATTACTAGAATGACTTAGGGTTGAACAGTTATGGGATAGGGAGGGGAAGTACGCTTCTGGGATGCTGAATCTAGTTCAGCAGTGTGTCAATGTATTTCTGTCAGAAACTAAGGAGAGAACTGCAGGAGACTGCATCACTGAAACACATTCACCTACAGTTTTTTAAATGCTACCTGCCCCCATGATATAAATAATCTTTTCATTTACAGGCTGCAAAGCCATTAATATGGAGTAGCTGGGACATTAACCATCTCAGTATGAGGATGCCTGTCATAGTTTATTCATGGTAACTCGTACAGTTTTATTTAGTTCAGGATACACGTATCGAACTGGGGGAATTAGATACAGCCTCAGTTAACCGCGAAGTTGTAGGATGCTCATATACTCAGAAGAAAAAAAAAATCTGGAATAGAATTACCTGTATTTGACAAAAGACGTCCATAGGCTGATGGGATTAGAAAGGAGGTTTAGACAGTTTCTCTACAGAGTATATCTACAGTCGCTGTCGTCAGTTACTTTGCAGTTTCCCTACAAACATGTATACTACAGACAGTTCCTTTATAGTGTAGTTTCTCAATCACTGTTTCCCATGATCACTTTCTTTAGCATCCGAGATTAAATCAGCTGTTGGTTGATCACTCTCTTGATTTCGCAAATGAACTTGATGTGTTTAGTTTGTGGGTGTTGTGGTGATTCACAGATCAAACCAAACCACTCAAACTAATAACAAACTTCAAACTAATCGTGGGTGTGTTTGGGCTAATGAGTGAGCGAGTAGAAGAAGGTTGTGAAATACCCATTGTTTTGTGCAAGAATTTTACCCACATTATATAAATGATTGTTCATTTAAAAGATACAGCATAACAATCTCTTCTAGACATTCACCCTCTTAATGTAGGGGGTCCTAGTTGTGGCCAGACTCATGGATATTCTGAATATACAACTTTTCCATATACTCGTAAGTCTTCCCTCCGAAGAAGTCAACACACTCAACTGTTTTGTCTTGGACATTTGTTGAAAACCGTACAGAAGGGATAATGGTGCTTTTAAGTCCATGACGAACGGTTTTTATCTTTGTAATACCTCTCAGGTCTACATGGACAACCGCGGTTGTAAGTGGTAATTTTTTCAAATTATATTACATCACTTAATTATTACCATCATAATTACGATTATGAAAAAAAGAACGTGTAGCATAAAGTAATGCGGAAAGGAAGACAAAGAAGGAAAATAAGCTCTCTTGACAGTATCCATTTAAAAGGGCTAATTATATCCATTCACTCATCTTACAAACTTTCAAATTTTTCTCCTTGTCATCTTCACAGCCCTTCTCTTCTCTTCAGTTTCCATCGCCCCCTCACTTCTGTCTCATACTTCTTATTCTGTTCTCTTTTCTCTCCTGTTCTCTCTAATCTATCGTTACCCATCTCTCGCCACACTGAAACTCTTATACATCTCTTTATACCCCCTCCCTTCTTTCATGTTCTCTCTCCTCTTCCCTTCTCTTCTTTTCATATATCTGTCTTGCTTTTCTCTGTTTCACAACCCTGATATACTGTGCCATTTCTCTTCTTTCCTCATCCTCTGACATTCTACCTTCTCTTCTCCTCTCTCCTCCCTAATTTCCCGTTATCTCTTACCCTTCGTTTTACAAACCTAATATGGTCATACCTCTGTCTTCTCAACTTTCTCTTCTCTTCTGTACCCATCTCTTCTTTTTCCTTTCCCTCCCTGCTCCATATATCCTTTTCCTCTTCTCTCTCCCTTTCTCCCAATCTTTTCCCTATTTTTCTTCTCTTTCATTTCCGTTCCCCCCCCCCTCCTCTTCTCTTCTCTTCTCTCATATACTGTTCCTCCTCCTAATCTCCTCTTCTATTCTGCTCCTCTCCCTAATCTCTCGTTACTACCCGTACCCACCACTTCGCAACCCTGATATACCTCGCTCTTTGCCATAACACGACCCTGAAATAATGGCCTTGCCCTAAAATGCTCACAAGATAAAGATGGTGCTGGATACTAGAATTTGCTCCTAGTATTTTACTGGTGGTGTTGAATCCCTGCATACTTTTTCTTGTAGTTTACTTGTGTTGTTTAATCCTGTCTTTTTATTTGAGACTGATTTTTTTTGTTTTTTCAGTGCATGGTGTTGAATACAGGTACTGGCGCCGGCATTCAGTCCGCGATATTTAATCCCAGTATTTGTACCCAGTGTTTAGTTTGCCGTCTTGGATCTTAGCTCTGAATTTCGGTAGGTATGTTCCGGGTATTTGGTTATAGTTCTGAATCCATTAAATTTGTTTCTGGAATTTTGCTTGTGTTGAGTCCGATATAATTCCTTCCCGTACTTCTTGTGGTGTTAGATCCTGGTATATTTGTTCTTGGTATATGTGTTCCTGGTATTTTACTTCTGGTGATGAATCTTGGTCTACACCTCATTAGTAGTCTATATTTACGATGCTGAACCCCGGCATTGTTCTGCCTAGTATACCTGTTCTTGTTAGATCCAAATTATTATAGCCTGTTCCTGGTAGCCTACAATACTTGTGATGCTGGATCATCATTATCAGCAAACAGAGAAAGGAGAGGTCGTTAGGGTGGATGAGGAAACGTAGAATCTCTCTCTCTCTCTCTCTCTCTCTCTCTCTCTCTCTCTCTCTCTGTTTTGGGAGTCTTCAATTGGTTGAGAAAGAGGTCCCAGTTCTATGTTCTCTCATTCTTGTGTAGTGGAAGGTATGATGCTGCTTCCACAATTAAAGTGTTCACGTCACCACACATTCATCTTGCCATTGGAAGGAGGAGAGTCGCCATTCCATTGCTTCCATCCCTCTTAGCCCGTTCCCTTCAAAATCTGTACCAAGAGCTTCATCCCATCACCTTGAATACGTCATTAATATTTTATTCATGTTGCTACCATATGATTTATTCGACTTTTACTAGCCTCAGCACTAGTAAGGCGTACAGTCTTGTTGGAGCTGATCCTGTTCAAGATCTGTGCTTCAGTGTTGACACTGTATGTCAGAGGGCATTTTCCTTCTTTATAAAAGTCTACGAGTACACTCACTGAACCTGTTCCCACAAAGGATGACTGTTCCCAGCCTTGTAACTATGGTTTAGTTTCTTAAATATCTTGTATTTCCTAAGACTTTAAGTCTTTCCAGAGGTTTATGATACTAAGACACCTATTATTTCAAAACCATCTTTCTGACTACCAGTGCTGAGTCTCTGGAACGTTACACTGGCGATCTTCCATTTGAATCATATTCCTGTGCATCTCTTTTCAGGATTTGGGAAACGCCTTTGGCAGAGTGTGGCATGAATCTTAATTTATAATCTACCATTCTATTCCTCCTTTGCATCTTCATCTGGAGGTCCCTCGCCAATTATTCTATAGCTGCAGTTGCAGATATTCTCTGTTCTTCTAAATCCATCAACTTTGGAATTTTGCAGGATTCTGTCCCTTCACTAGCTCTTGTCTTCTGTTCATCAGTGATCAACTTAGTTGTACAGTAATCCAAAAAAGGTATTGCCCATCTTACTGCATATATCATTCTGAAACACCGACAAAGCATTGTGACATACGTGGCTCCCTGTAATTATAAGCGCAAACATTGTCCTTGGTAAGTAATACTAATCGAAATCGCATAAATCTTCACATATTGGATGGTACATTTTTTGAGACAATATGTTGATACATCCATGTACCTTAGCAAAACTCGCTCATTTTCACAACCGTCGATCTCCAGGAGTGCATACATTTTTGGCTGACTATACATGTAGTAATATCAACTCATACACAGGAAAGTTCATACTTCACTTATCCACCCATTTTTTTACAGCAACCGTCACACCAGACTCTTAAGAAACTCCAGGATTAGGCTTTGGCATACCTGGCTTCTGAACTGTGTCTTATTCGTGAACTAAGTAAAAGAAATGTTGCTATATTTACTATCTCAGAAACCAAGTTACAGTTTGGCAAAGTCTTCCACATGACTCTACCCTTACTTTCAACAAAACACAATTCCGTTCATCATCATTTCTCAATATCCTTGTTTTTCCGAACTTTATTTTAAAAAAATCACGGCACTGCTTTACCAAAATCCGTTTCTTAGAGGTTACATATGGTGAACTGACTCCACTCACTTGCTGACTTCTTACAGGGACTTCATTCCCCTCCTCCCACGCTCATGATACACAGCTTTCAAGTGAGGGAGGTTCACCACATATACCGTACAGTTTTTAAACAGGACAGAGTGAATGGTTTTCCGTCTCATCAGCACTTCTCTATTCTGTAACCGTTTTCGACCTCTCATCGCCTCAGCATCTCTCTCTCTCTCTCTCTCTCTCTCTCTCTCTCTCTCTCTCTCTCTCTCTCTCTCTCTCTCTCTCTCTCTCTCTCTCTCTCTCTTCTATTGTTAATATCCACAGGAATGAAGAGTATGCTCATGAGTATACAATGGTGGTATCGAACTGATCTGAGGTGTTCACTGATACTGAGGATCCTGTTGAGCAATGCCACTGAAGATCCTGTTGAACGATGAGATACCTCAGCATCTTACTCAGGTTGTGCTGGAGATTGTTCAAGACTGGGAGTGCGTCTCATTAAGGACAGACTACATTTGAAGAGAGTCTTATTGCCAGACTGGCTGAGGATCGGAAGAGCAAAGAGTTTTGACTATTTGGCAAGAGTTTTGCTGAGAAGGAATAAGGAGAGATATATCAAGAAAATCGCAAATGACTTTCGAAAAGAAGAAATTCCTTTGTTGCTCCACCTCCTAAATTTCCTAGCGTGATAACAAATGGACGACCAGTGTCAGAAATGGGTGTGTAGAGTTCTTTTTTCCCTGAATACTTTGAGTGGCTATATGTGGCTGAACTCCCAGTGCAAAGCTTCCATTGGTTTGCTATGCAACCAGAGGCTGCTGTTCCACCAATCGATGATGCCTTATCATCTCTATATAAAATCAGGAAGATAGTGTTTAAATTAAAAAGTTGTAGGATGACTGATGTTTGTGGCATCCCCATGGAGCTGATCAAATTTGGAGGCAAAGCCATGTTCCGGAGATTATGTGCAATTATAGAAGCCGTTTGTGGGACTGGTGACATTCTTCCTAATTGGGCATGGAGTTAGGTCATCCATGGCTGGAAAGGAAAAGAAACCAGTGTGACTACAGTTCCTACCCTGAGACAAGGTTCTTGTTCATATGCTTGTGATGTAAATTTGAGGTCAATTACTAAAGTTTCAGAGCCCTGAGAAATACTGTTTCATGCCCAGGAAGTCTACACTTGACCACATCCTAGCACACAGAACACTTATGGACTTCTGAAGTGGGTTTTCTGTGATATCACTAACAAGCTATGCTGATCCCAAGAAAGTATTTTATTCAATAAACTGGGAGGCACTACGAGAACTTCTGGGACTCCATGGTATCTTGCAGGTATTACCCAGCTCTTAACTGATCTGTTACGAAACTATGAGTGTTATCAAAATAATGCTGATGAAGAAAATGAGATTTTTCCCCAGTATGTTCTGGAGTAGGACATGGATATGTCCTTGCCCCCAGATTTCTCAGCACCTGCATGGACTGAGTGCTGAGTTGTGCTGTGATACAGTCATCCTAGATTATCGGTTAAAAAATATTTGCTACAGATCTTAACATTGCTGATGACACAGTTTTCCTAGTGGAATTGCTGAGGATTCTCCTGAGTGTTCTTGATAACTTCATAAAGAAGTAAAGCCACTGAGACTTAAGGTCTGCTGGACCAAAACCAAGTGCCAGGCATGAATGTTTGCATGCTGGATAATGCAGTACAGTCTGTTCAGGCGTTGTTGAGGCAATAGAAATCTTCAAGGGAATAATTTTTCTTTGGTTTGTGGTCCATAACAAGGAGAGACTATCTTCATAGACCCGCAGAGAAATTATGAATCACCTGATGCAACAGTTGACATGTCAGATCACCTCAAAATTTCAAGCTGAACAACTTTGTGTATCATAAGAAAGTCGCTAAAATGCCTCCTCATAGCCGACAATGAAAATCCCTTAACAGTCAGCTGGTGCAACAGCTGACACGATAAATCAAATCAAAATATCAAGCTGAACAACTTTGTATATCATATGATAATCACTCAGAAATCTCCAAGAGCAGATATTCGAACTTTCCTTGAAGGAGAAAAAAATAAAAATCGTCTAATAGACAGCTGATGGAACAGCTGACAAGTGAAATCAATTCAAAATTTTAAACTGAGGAACCTTGTATTGCATAAGAAAATCGCCCAGAGCTCTCCAAGAGCAGATATTCGAATTTGCCTTGAAAAAGAAAAAAAAATCCCCCAGGTGTACCACTTATGAATCTGTCGGCTTCACTGAAGGTAAAAATGGTAAGTCAGATGGTGAAACTTCTGTTGCACTGCTCTGCCTAAAGGTGTTATTGACTCGCTAAATTTGAACATTTGGCGTTGTTATTTGTATAAAAGGACAACGATTTGAATCTGTTAAGGTACTGGCTCTCCCTGCCCTACTTTATGAGTGAGAGTCATTGCCAGCGAATAGCACTTTGGAGTGAAAAAATTAATTCTTGTGGTAAAAACTACCATCAGAGGATCATGGGATGTTTCTGATACAACTGAGTGCATAATGAGCAGCTACACCAAGAGACTGAATCAGTACTTATTACCTGCATCATATGTGAACGTCCTATCTGGTTATATGGGCATATGGCACATATCCTTATGGTTGATTCCGCTCAAAGGGTTGTATCTGAAACAGAAAATATGGACTGGAGGAAAAAAAGGGGGAGGCAGCAAAAATTAAATTTAAACAAGGCCAATAATTCCTTTCATGAGTGACATTGCATGAGAAGAGTTTTTGTTTCGAGGCTAACATAAAGAAATTCGTGGGTGGAGTCGGAAGGTGGGTCAGGCTATGCACCATCAGTGTCCACTCCAGTTAAGTTGATACTCTAGCTCTGTTTTATACTTAGTTGAGATTCAGCCAATCGTATCATTTTTGCCAGAGAACTATACCAGAGGAAAGATAGGCAAGTTGTCCCTGAGAGAGAGATGCCTTAACTGACACTCCCTTTCAAAAATTGGCAGTTGATATTGTGAGACTCATAGGACCCACGAGTAAGGGCGGAAACACGTATCTATTAACACTGGTTAACTATGCTACTCATAATCCCAAAGCTGTACACTTGCCATAAGTCAAAACATAGAGAATAGCGGCAGCCTTGTTTGAAAAATCCTCTAGGGTACGGGTAACAAAGAGAATGGTTATAGATAAAAGGTTTCAGTTCACTTTTCAAATTATGCAAGAGGTCTAAAGGTCGATGTCCGTAAAGCACTGGCCTATAACTCTCTGTCACGGCATAACCAGTGGACTAGTAAAGAAATTTAACAACACCTTTAAAGTAAGTTAAAATGGGTGTATAAAAGCAACCAAAATCGTTGGAGCAGCACTTGTTTGACTTTTTTTTTTTTTTTTTTTTTTTTTTGCCTGCAGAGAAACCCCTCAGCTCAGCGTGAGGATTTCTTCCTTCGAGTTACTGTATGGCAGATCTATCAGGGGACTCCTGAGTATCTTGTGTGATTTATGGAACAAGGAAAAAACAGAATGATGTCAGAACAATTTATAATTATGTTTTTTAACCTAGGGAAAAGTTGGTGGATACTCGTAACATGGCATTAGAGATGCTGATGAGTTCGACAAGATACAAACTCAACTATGATCAGCAGACAAAAATTAGGAAGTCCTACTATAGCTACCCATTTCTCCATAACCTCTCTTGGAGAAGGAAGGACTTATGGACTACATGCTGGATGTTGACGGAGAGTGGAAAATCTTTCATGCAGTCATGCTTCACAAACAACTCAAAAGAACTCCGACAATAACGGCAATGGAAAACTAGGCATCTCTGTCACAGATAAGAGTCTGGCAACAGTGATGGAAGATTGTGTGAAGGAGGATGTGTGTTATCTGCCTCTGCCCGTATCTAATCGTAAGGAAGCATGGAGTGAGGCAAGAATTAGTGACAAATTATCTGCCTCATAGAAACAGGAACTGTATCATCTGACAGCATACATGATTTTTTAATACTTTTCAGTTGATACTGTTTTGTTTCTCTTATATACATGCCATTTTTACTGCTGTATCGATATTGTTATCTGTTACATTAATATAACCAAAGACAGAAGGGTTTAATGCTTTGCCTGACAAGTGTCTGCCTGTGGGTTTGTGTGTCAACAAAATAAAACAGTTTTGATCTGCTTTTATCTAAACCTGGACCAGAGCAAGAAAAGTGGTTATCCTATTGTCTCTGGGAATAGGCCAGAGATCAAAATCACATGGCAAGAGCAGTTTATACGGTTTTCATCTGATGTGGATCAAACTTCATAGAAGTGTTAAAGGTAAGACAAGAACAGTATTGTTCTGTTTTGGGAACAACTAGTCAAAAATTAAAGTCAAGGTCAAATTCAGCCTGTGTGAGCCTGTGTGTGAACAAAATAACCACAAAAGTTTTTACCTCATTTGAACTAAAACTGGTGGACAGGATGGGGATGGGCCATGGGAATGAACGGTTAATTTAAATGAGTAGTCAAAGGTGAAGGTCACACGACAAGGTCAGCTTATTTTCTTTTATAATAAATTTTGTGGAACAGTTAATGGTATGAAAGGGGGGTGTTTCCATTTTGAAAACAATCATCAAGATCACTGGGAAAGGTCAAACGTGAAGGTCACATGGTAGGACCAGATTAAACAGGTTGGATCTGATTTAGGCCAAACTTGGAAGCAAGGTTCAGGTAAGGTGCGATAGGGATGAATGGATGAGATTTTAAGAGCACTCGGTCAACTGTCAAGGTAATAGAGTAAGGCCAAAGTTCTATCCGCGTGAGTATGTGAACAGAATAAGTAAAATAATTTTAATCTGATTGTAACTATACTTAATGGAACTACTGATGATCAGCCAAGGAGCTGGTCCTTTGTTATTAGAATAATTGGTCACTTTTACATTGCAGGGTTAACTTAAACAGATTTTATTCGATAAAGGCCATACTTTGTGGAACAACTTTGGGTAAAGCGAAGATGAAGGGAATCAACTTTGAAAAAAAAAAAAAAAATCCGACAAATGTCATGGTCACAAGGCAAGGTCAACAATACTACTCAAAAATTTTTACTCACTTTGGACCAAGATTAATGGAAGGACTGAGGGTCAGCCAATGATGCAGGGATTCGGCTTTACGAACAAGTCAAAGGTGAAGGTCACAGGCAAGGTCATCCCTAGGTTTTGATCCAGTTTAGGTCAACTTATTGCAAGGGTTCAGGGTCAGGCAAAAAGAGGTAATTCGATTTTGAGGATAATCGGCATGAAGGTCAAAGTCACAGGAAAAAGTCAAATGTTCGGTCCTTAGAGCCTTGGTATTTCGTTGGTGTTCTACTCTCTGTTTCTGCTCGTTCCATTTTTCTTTGGTTCCCTTGATTAATTCCCTCCTGTTATTGCAGGTTTGTGTTTGGTTTCTTTATAAGCTCCCATACTCTACGTTGTACTGTTTCGTTCCTTTATATCAGTTCTTTTATTCTTTCCTCTAGTTCGTGCGTTACAGTGCGGTTTTATCCATTCTGTTGTTTCTATCATACTGTTAGATCTATCCCGTTAATGAATGAGGTTCTGGTGATTTAGTCGATGTGTTTCAGTTCCGTTATAACCTTATCCATCTTGTTATTGTGTGCGATCTTTTTCCGTCTGGTTATTTGACTGCATGACCCCTTTCATTATTTTGTTTGTGTTGTCTCGGTCCCAGTAATTTGGCTCCATAGTCTCCCCTTACAATATTCCTTTAATTATTTGACTTGCAATATTTCGTTACCTTTAATTTTGCCCCTGTTATATCCATTGTTATTTTCTTCTCTTTACTTTGAACCGTGTTATATCCTTGCCATTATTTTGAAGGTTGTTGCATCCATCACCGTTTTGTGCCTCTTGTATTTATCACGTCATTTTGGCTCCTGTTATATTCTTCCTGGTATTCTGGTTACCATATATACCTACAGCTGTGTTTGTTCCTTTTTATATCTCTCGTTATTTCTTCTCTTGTTATATCCCTTCAGTTTTTTCTGTTCCTGTTATACCCCTCCAGCTATTTCGGTTCCTGTTATACCCCTCCAGTATTACTGACAACTTAAATCTCCCCAATCATTTTGGTCCCCTTATATAACTCCAGTAGGTTTGTCTCCTATCATATGCCTTCAGTAATTGTGGCTCTTACTCTATCATTCCCGTTATGTAGGGAACGTTATATACCACCCACAGTTCGTTACATATCTCCTGCCAATTTAGTTCCGATGTACTCATATACCTCCCGTAATTTGGATGTTTTCTTTTGTTTTATTTCCACTGTAGATATCCATTTACTTTGGTTATGAATATGCCGCTATTTTAGTTGTGTTATATATTTCCCGTTATTTTGATTGCATTATATATATATATATATATATATATATATATATATATATATATATATATATATATATATATATATATATATATATATATATATATATATATATATAATATACCTACTTATTTTGATTCCGTTACATATCTGCCGATATTTTCGTCCTGATACATTCATTCTGCTATTTAAGATTCGTTATATATTTTCCGCTGTTTTAGTTCCCATATAATCACTCTGTTTTTTAAGTTACCGTACTCTGTTAGCGCCGTTGCACACATCCCGTTATTTTGAATTCGTTATATATCTCCCGTTATTTTGTTCGTACGGTTTCGGCCCGTTATATCCTGGCAAAGTTTTAGGGTGTTGTTACTCGATATTCGTTCCCGGAATTTTCTCTTGGTATTTTGTTCCTGGTATTTCATTTGTGTTATTACGTTTCACTCGCTGTTTGGAGGGACGAGGAGAGAGAGAGAGAGAGAGAGAGAGAGAGAGAGAGAGAGAGAGAGAGAGAGAGATTCAATGGAAGGCCTTTTACCTAGTCACTAAGAGAGGTCATTCATGAGGTAAAGCAAGTCGTTTCGCGATACTACATTTAAAATGAAGTTGCCATCATCGTTAAGGTAATGGAGGAAGTTTTCCTTAATCCATTCGCTATGAGATGTCGCAGCTTAGATGAAAAAAAAAACATCTGAATGTTCTAAGAATAAAGGAGTACAAAAGAGTACAGAAGACACCAAACAGCAACAGACATAATGATCTTCTGGGAGCTGTTTG
This sequence comes from Coenobita brevimanus, assembly GCF_032717465.1. Lineage (NCBI taxonomy): Eukaryota > Metazoa > Arthropoda > Malacostraca > Decapoda > Coenobitidae > Coenobita > Coenobita brevimanus. The sequence continues at coordinate 24,492,162 of NC_136991.1, read as the reverse complement.
TTGCAAAGAAAACTATGACTATTATATCTGAATCTTTAAGACGAAAATAGGGTTAATAATGTAACAAGAAGATTTACTCCCACCTACCAAACCCTCCAGCCGAAACCGGCAAGAAAATGTGAGAAAGTTGACACTATAGCTTAGAAAAATTTGCATGGAGACTTCATAAGAAGGAATGAAAAGAAGAAAAGATTATATTCTACATTTACATAATCTGTAAAGAGTAATTAAAATTATGTATTAACATCAGTGCACTACTGCTGCATTCGCCACTATTAAAATGGGTGGAAAAGCATGTTACAATTTTGTATTAATCAGCCTTAAATGAAAAAAAAAATGTAATTCCCACTTGTTCCGTCTTCCTCCCACTTCTCATTTGCCATTCCTCTTTCATCTTTTCCCTCCCTCTAGCATCATTCTCCCTCTTGCCCCCTGCTCATTCACTCTTCATTATATTCCTCCTCAGTTTCAATCCCTTTTCCCTTTCCTTTCCTCCCCATCTCTCCCATCTCTCTCTCTCTCTCTCTCTCTCTCTCTCTCTCTCTCTCTCTCTCTCTCTCTTTCCTGTTAGTCTCTTTCCCTATCCCATTTCCTCTCTCCCCTAGCCAATTTCCCTCTTTCGTCTTTCTTCTTCCCTCATCCCCTTACCGTAGTCTACCCCCTCCCTCAGTCACTCTTCCTTCCCCCTATATCTTCTTTCCCTCCCTTCCTCTCCTTTCCCTTCTCTCTCGGTCACTCTCCCTCTCCCCACTATCTCTTCCCCCCTCCCACGAATCTCGTATCAGGATTGTGATTTTATCTTTACTGTTTATTTTGCGTTGGGTTTTCTTAGGGGGAGATAGAGAAGGTGGAGGGGTATAAAGAAAGAGGAAGGAGAAAAGAAAGGAAAGAACAGAGGATGGTAAGAGATATGGATTATGAAAATGGAACCATGAAAGAAGACGGAAAAGGAATGTGGATGTCTTAGGAGCATAGGATAAAAGAAAGAAGAGAGGCTCAACGGAAGAAAAAGACAGAAGTAAGTGCAGAGAAAAAGAGAAATGGATCAAGGAAAGAATAAAGGTGGAGAAGAAGTGTGAGGGAAGGATAGAGAGAAACGGGTGAGTGGATGCGTGTAGAAGTGGAGGGTGGAGCAGTAGGTGATGAAAGCAGAGACAGACAGACAGACAGACAGACAAACAGACAGACAGAGAAAAATTATTCGATGAAAGGGAAATAAAGGAAAAAGTAAGAAAGGCAAGAAGCGAGACGCTGAAAGAAGGAGAATGAGACGGAGAAAGAGAGGGAGTAGACAGAGAAACTTGAGAAGAATGAAGAAAAAAAAAGAGATAAAGAAAAGAGACTGGAAAATAAGCTGAGTAATGGATAGAAAATGAGTAAAAAATTCTGTGAAAAAGGGGGCAGAAGTGAGAAGAAAGGATAATTACAGAACCGAGTAAAAGGGAAAGACAGATGAAAGTGAGATATAGAAAAAAAAAGAAAAAGATGGAGAAAAGTAAGGGTAGGAAGGCAAGCGAGTAAGAGAAATGGACAAAAGTGCAAAAGGAGAGAAAGAAAGACATGATAAAGAGGGGTTGAGTGACAATGACGATAAACATATGATAGTGAGGAAAAAAGGGAGGTAAGATAGTGGGACTGAGAGGAAAGGAACAAAAGATAAGAGGAAGAAAAGTAATTAATAAGAAGGAGGTGGGAAGTAGTGACTGGAAAGGAAGGAATGAGAGAGGGGGGGGGGGCAGAGAAAACTGAAGGAAAAAGAGAATGAGCGAAAGTACAGAATGAGTCAGAGGGAGAGATTGAAAGAAATGAAAGGGAGAGATAAAAGGAATAAGAGGGGGGTAAAGAGAATTCAGAGTCACAGGGAAGGAAGGAAACTCTGAAGGAAACGGGGAACAGAGTAAATGAACAAGAATGAAAGAAACTGGGGAAAGGGAGAAAGATTCAGAGAGAGAATATGAAGAAAATGAGAATGAAAGATTGAAGGGACGGGAAGAAAGGAACAAGACAGAGGGAGAAAGACAGAGATAGAATATATAGACAGAGAAGGGGGGAGGGGAATCTTGTCAGTAAGAAGAGGAAGAGAGAGAGAGAGAGAGAGAGAGAGAGAGAGAGAGAGAAAGGAAATAGTGAGGGGATTTAATAATGGAGAGAAAACTAATGACGGAGAAGGACAAATCGTGAGAAGAGGTAGGTAGTGATGGGTAACAATATGGTTTGAGGAAGGGACAGATGGTAAGAGAGAGAAATAGATAGTTAGATAAGAAGATGGAGATGCAAATAGATAAAAGGAGAGATAAATAGTGACACAACAGACAAATAAGGCGAGAGGGGGATAAATGACGGAAGGAGATAAATATTAATATGGGGCGCTAATTGGAGAGAATGAGGAATAAATAATTAATGGAAGAAAAACAGTAAGAGAGACAAAACTATAAGAAGAAAAACAAAGTGAACGTGGGAAAAATAACGGGAGGGAAAGAGAAACTGACAGGGAGAGGTTGGCACTGGGACGGTGAGAGAAATAGAGAGGAATATATAAATAGTGAGAGGGAGATAGAGCAGCGAGAGGGAGGGATAAATAATGAGAGAGACAGAAATAAATAAGAGGGATAGATAAATAGTGTGTGAGAGAGAGAGGGAGTAGTGAGAGATGGCGCAGTGAGAGGGAGGAATGGACAAATAATGAGGGAAAGGGAGAATGGAAAGGAGTTGTAAAAGGAAGTGATAAATAAATAGAGAGAATGATAAATACTGAGAAGGAAAAACAGTCAGAGACGGGAAGATAAACTCTGATGGAATGAAAAACAGTGAGAGAATGACAAATAGTGGGGAAGGGGAGAAAAAAAGAGAAATAGGCAGATAGAATACTAAAGAGAGACAGTAGGGAGAGGGAAAGAGTGAAAGAGAGTGTACGGAGATGGGGGATGATTAAGAGAGAAAGGGTGAAGGGGTGAGGGGGAAGAAAAGGAGAGTGGAGAAAAGGAGAGTACAATGGAAAGCAAACAGCAATAGACCTGTTGGTCCTTTCGTGGCTGTTTGGTACAGGGAAGGTTATTACGAACAAAACGATTTCATCAGTTAAATCCTAGAAAGCACTCAGGGAGAGCATATTTCCGCCAATGCCATTGCAGGATCCTGATCCGGAACCGCCTCAAAATTTTATCAATTCTTTCTTAGTCCATGGCCCATCCTTCGACAAAATTTCATCGAAATTCAATGAGTACTTCTGGAGACATAGTGTGGAGAAACAAACAAACAGACAAACATAGATGAATACGTAAACTCCTCCAACTTCATTGGCGGGGGTAACAAAAATGCAGGAAGACGCCCCTTACCCACCAAATCATCCAGTAAAAGCCGGCAGGAAAGAGTGAGAAAGACCACCATGCAACATATAAAAGCTGTCATGGAAATTTCATAGAGTGAGAGAGGGTCAGAGCGAGGAAGGGTGAGAGAGAGAACTAGGGTGAAAGGGTGGGAGAGTAAATGTGAGGAAGAGTGGAGGAAGGGAAGGTGAGAGGGAGGAAGGGAGAGAGGGAGGGAGGGTGAGAGGGAGGTATAATGGGTGTTTAATACTAAGTGCTGTGAAAAGCAAGTGACGGCCTTTGATGAAAGAGAGGGGGGGAGGGAGGCATGTAAATGGGGGGGAAGGGGGGGAGGGACGGAGGGAGATGGAGCTGGAGGGAAAGAAGGAAAGAAGCTGGGAGACAGGGGAGATGGAAAATGAAAGAAGAGGGAGAGAAGGAAGAAGGGAGATAAACAAAGTGGGAGAGAAGGAAGGGGTTAAAATCAGAGAGGGACGGAGGTAAGGCGAAAGGAGAGGCAAAGGGAAGCAAGAGAGAGAAAGAATAAGGGAGGGAATATGAGGGAGGAAGAAAGATAGGGGAGGGTAGGAGAGAGGGAAGAAGGTAAAAGGAAGGGAGGTAGGGAAAGAGGGAAGAAGATAAAGGAAAGGGGGGGGGGATAGGGAGAGTGGGACGCAGGTAAATGGAGGGACAGGATATGGCAGAGAAAGAGAGAGAAAAGGGGGGGGGAGGCGAGAGGGGAAGATGAGGGAAAAAGAAGGACGGGGGGAGAAAATGAGGAGACAGTGAATGAGAGCAGTGGGAGCAAAAAGGAAGAGAGAAAGGAAGGAAAGAAAGGAAGGAAAATGAAGCTAAGGAGGGAAAAATAGTGTGAAGATTATGAGAGAGAAGGGGGCAGGAGATAAGGAGGAGAGAGAAAAGGAAAGGAAGAGAAAGGCGGGGAGTAGGGAGGGAGGAAAGGACGCGAAGGAAAGGGAGGGAAAGAGTACAAGCAGGAGGAGTAAAGAGTGAATGAAAATGGCTGCATGCAAAGAGACAGAAAGACAGACAGAGGATCTGTTGATAATTTCTCTTCTCTCTCTCTCTCTCTCTCTCTTTCTCTCTCTCTCTCTCTCTCTCTCTCTCTCTCTCTCTCTCTCTCTCTCTCTCTCTCTCATTTCCTTTATACGTATGTCCCTTCTACTCCCTTCTCTTTATATCCATTTCACTCACTTCTCTTTCTCCCTCCCTTCCCTCCAGCTTCCATTTCCTGTTATTTTCACACTTTCTTTGTGCACATAATTCATTTTTCCTTTTTCTTAATATATTTTGCCTTTGTCCCTCCTTTCCTATTCTCTCTCTCTCTCTCTCTCTCTCTCTCTCTCTCTCTCTCTCTCTCTCTCTCTCTCTCTCTCTCTCTCTCCCGCCTTCCTCTTTATGTCACTTTTTCTCTTTCTTCTCTCCCTTCCCCTCCTTCTTCTTCTCTCCAATCTCTCCTTTCCTTGTTTTCTTATACTTCCCTTTGCCTCTATTTTTTTTTTTTAATCATCTCTTCCTCTGATGCCTTCCCTACATTCTCCTGCAACTCCCTCTCCCTTTCCCTGTCCCTCTAATCTCTCCCATTCCCTCTGTCACCTGTTTCTCATCCTTCCCCCTTTTCATCTCTCTCCTTCTTTTCTCATTCAAGAATTTCCTTTATCTTCCTCCGTCTTCTATCTCATTGTTTTCCTCCTTTTTCCTCTTGCCCCCTTTCCTTTCTCATATTTCCTTCTCCCTCCTTTCCCATCTCATTCCCTCATACCTTATTTTCTCTCCCGCTTATCTCTCCACATCTTTCTTTCCACTTATTTCCCTGCTCTTTCCCTTCCTATTAACCCTTCCTCATCGTCTGTCCTTCCTCTCCCACTCTCATTTCTTCCACCCAACCTTATTCCCTTCCGTTTCTCATCCTCCATTCTCCCCTTTGTCTCTCAAGGTCCCTTCCCCCCGCCCTCTCTCTCTCTCTCTCTCTCTCTCTCTCTCTCTCTCTCTCTCTCTCGCTCCTGCACTCCCTTTCCTATACGTTCCCCCTTCTCTCTTTTTTTTTTTTTTCCTTCTCTTTCCTCCCTTCCAAACCTCACTTTTTGTCTTCCTCCACACTCTCCTTTCCTCTTCCACTGAACTTCCAGCAAACTTAAAGTAAATAAAATAGTGGGGCCAGGTAAAATATCATCATGCATGCAAGAAAAGTAAAGAAAGGAATATAAAAACTTTTACTTTAAATATTCTACAGATCGTTAAGTTGTTCTGGCACCTCGTGAGTAATAGCTAGCAATTGTATCCCCATTAATTTTAAAAATGCAAGAAATCACAACCAGAAAATATTACCATTCAATTAGTATTACATCTGTGTTTGCATGGTGTTGGAAAAGTAGCAAGATAAGGTTGTTGAACACATACAAATGAATAATCCCAACAAAGCTTCACAAAATGGTTTTCAAAATATGAATCTCGAGATATTTATCGGTATTTACTGAATGTAGGCTACCGGTATATGATGAAACCTACTCCAGTGTCTATTGTTTGTCTCGATATGAAGACGGCATTTAATTAAGTTCCCCCCCTTCCAAAACAAAGCACTTTCAAAAACTATAGACACATGGGTTCTGAAGTAGTTTGCTCGAGTGGATTGATAATTAGCTTACAGGATTTAAAGGAAGATTCATAATATATGTAAAATAAAAAAAAATAAGAATAGGAATAAGAATATGAAACCAGTAAAGTACCGCAGGGCTCAGTGCCGAGTCCTATTCTGCTTTAATAAAATGGCTATAAATGATATGGCGAGGGATGTTTTTTTTTTTAAATATCCAGATTTGCTGATGATATTAAAAGTGGTAACAACAGACACATCTTTACAGAGCAAACACAATTTCAGTATTTGCAAATGCGAAGTGCTAAACACTAGAAGAAGAAAAGAAAAAACCATTTACAATATAAATGAAAGAAAAGCATTCGGGAACCGATTACTAATAGCCCACCAAAATGTGCTTTTGGCCAAGTCCAAAATTTTGGCCGTATCTTGATGCCCTGAAGGATTCATGTTGATAGCTCAAGCCGTTCATGAGATATAATGGTCCTAAAGGCAGGCGCTAAAAACTAGTTGACCTTTGGCAGCATTTTGACGACCTTCACCCTGACCCCGAGTGCCCATTTTCGAACTCGTCCACGATTTTAGCCATATCTTGATGCCCAGAAGGCTTCATGTTGATAGCTCAGGCCGTTCATGAGATATAATGGGAATGGGAATAGACACACACACACACACACACACACACACACACACACACAGAGGCAGGCAAAAACATTAAAGCTCCACCTTGTAAAGATGGGCTATAATAATATTTACTTGATAATGTGAGCCACGAAAAAAAAAAAAAATACTAACAAATGACCTGGAATCTAGCAACCGTGTATCGAGGATGCTCAGAAAGTCAACAAATTAATCAGACTTACTGGAAGACCAGTCAAATAAAAATCGACAAATACCATTCTAACATTGCATAATTCACTAGTACACCCACGCTAAGAGTACTGTGTCCAGTCCTGGTTACCTTATTACAAATTATGTAGATATACTTATATGAGTAGAGTGAAAGGTAAAAAATATATATATTAAAAGAAATAATTCATATAAGGATTGCTTAGAGGCACACAGTCTCCACCTTAACTTAGCACAGGTTATGAGGGGATTTAATTCATGTATTCAGCATATTCAAAGGACACAATAATATCGTTGTCAAAAAATATTAGGGGTAAGAGTTATCTGATGACTGCTGAGGCAGAAACACAATCAGCTATAAAAGCGCTCAAACTAGCACGTCAACATAAAAACGAGGCTTTTCAAACTTCAAAACCTGAAATATATATATATATATATATATATATATATATATATATATATATATATATATATATATATATATATACATATATATATATATATATATATATATATATATATATATATATATATATATATATATATATATATATATATTTACTTATTTATTAATATTGTAACACGTGCAGTATTTACAAACTCTTCATTAAAGTTCTTACGTACAGAATAACAACTGATCTGAAAGAAAACCAACCTCATCAACAGACAGAATCCTGAAAAAGGTATTCGACTACTGATCATCTACACACAATGAAGCAGCTAATTGAAAATGTCACAAAATATAATATACCACTGCATAGGCTTTGCTGATAATGAAAAGGCTTTTAATTCAGTGGAGCACATAGAAATTATAAATTCATTGCAGGAGCAAGGAGTAAATGAGAACATTGTAAAACTGCTCAAAAACCTATATAAAGAGGGATCTCATACAGTTAAATTACAAAAAAGACTCGAAAAAAAAAATATGATTGAGAAAGGCGTGCATCAGGGAGATACAATTCCACCCAAATTATTTACAACATGCCAAAAACAGACTAGCTGATTTTCAATCAATTTTGTCAGTCTGCAGGTCTCACAGCGGTATGTCATAGCTGGGATCATACGTTCGTTATATACTTTTCATTTGATACAAATGTGCAAACAACATTTCATGATGTCTCTATATTTACTGAAAGCTTTCCATCCATTTGTAGTGCATCTTTTTATTTCACTCTCATGGTCGTTCATTAGTTTTAATTTCTGCCCCAAGTAATTGTACTCCTTGACTTATTCAAGAATTTCATCGCCACTGGTCACGGCTGGTGGGCTAAGGGTCCCAGATCCCATGCCTAGACCTGGGACTGTGAAGGTGGGTGGGGCCTGTGGTATGAATCATTTATCCTCACCAAATTATGCTTAGAAAGATCTATGCAGGCCTGAGAAAACTAAATCACCCAAGGGGATCGGAGTGGCGTCATGGAGTGTGGAAAGTTTGAGGGGTAGAGTGGGAGCAGTAGTTGAGGCACTTAGTAGGAGATGAGTGGATGTGGGATGTGTGCAGGAAGTCAGATATAGAGGGGGATCAGCCAGGATGATCGCCGGGAGGGATGGACGTTACAAGTTCTTTTGGCAGGGTAGGGCAGATGGATTTGGTAGTGTGGGTGTGTTGGTTGGGGAGAAATGGGTGGAATATGCCATGAATGTAGTGAGATTCAGTTATAGGAAAATAATTTTGAAAATATTGTTCAGTCGGATTATGTTTGCATTTGTATCGATGTATACACAGGCAGGCTTGGATGAGGTAGAGAAGGACAGATTATGGGATGGCTTAATACGTGTAGCAATTGGTATGGGAAATGATATCATAGTTTTGGAAGGGGCTTAAATGGTCATGTAGGTGACACAGGTCAAGGATATGAAGGAATACATGGGGGATGTGATTATGGTACAAGAAATGAGAAAGGGGAAAGGATACCCGAATCTGGGGAGGCAATGAACATGATTGTGTGCAACACACATTTTAGGAAATGGAAGAGTAAGTTGATTATATACGAGTCCGAGGGAAATAGCTTGCAGATAGACTATTTCCTGGTCAAGGGGGTTGCTAGAAGGTTAGTGAAGGATGCTAAAGTTATTGGGAGCGAGGAGTGTGTGCTGCAACACAAGTTATTGATATGTGACACTGTGTTTAAAGAGCAGGTAATGAAAAAGAGGACCAATGCTCCAAGGAGGGAAATATGGAACTTGAAAAACCAAGCAGTAAGGGATGCCTTCTATAGCGAGATGACTAGAGTGGTGGCTGAACAGTGAGACGTTGACAGAAGTGTTAATGAACAGTACAGAGCTCTCAAGAATCTCTTGAGAGTTACTGATACAGCATATGGACGGACAGGGGGCCTTGCAAGACATATGGTAAATTGCTGGTGGGATGAGGGTGTCAAAGCTGCAGTTACGGAGAAAAGAAGGCTTTTCCGGGAGTGGAGAAAGGGTGGTGGCAGACAGGAATACTTGGCTGCCAAGCGTAGGGCTAAAAGGTTTACAAGGCAAAGTCTGAATCTCAGTGACTTTTACATGATAACCTAAATAGTGGGGAAAGGAAGAATATGATATTTAACGTGGCACATCAGATGAAGAGGGAGAATAGAGATATCATAGGTGAGCACTGTGTGAAGAATGATGAAGGAAGCTTAGTGGCGAACAGTGTGGATATTAAAGATGCCTGAAAAGAGCACTGCAACTGGTTGTTTAATGAGGAGTTTGACTGGAACAGGGAAGGTTTAGACCCAGCAGATCCAGTGTCTGGCCTTTGGCTTGTGATTGATGCAGCTAGTGTGAGCAGGGCAATTGGTAGGATGCAGGTGGGGAAGGCAGCAGGTGTGTCTGGGTTGACTCCTGAAATGTTGAAAGCCTCAAGAGACACAGGAATGGGGTTAGTCACTGATTTGATATATACCGTACCATTATATATGAGTGTGTTGTCCCAGATGATTGGCTGGAGAGGTCTATCTATCTATCTATATATCTATTACCAGACACCTCAATCCCGTTCAGGGTGGCCACAAACAAATCGCCTCCACGTCGCCCTGTCCCCCGCCATTTCACTGTCCTGCTCCCAACTCACACCCAATATACCTCTCCACCCAATCCCACCATCTCATCCCCGGCCTCCCCCTCCCTCTGCCCCCCTCCACCTCACTCACATACACTCTCTTCGTCAGTCTTTCACTGTAAATATTAACAGGGTGAAGGGTGATGCCCCAAGAAGAGGATATTATAAAAGATAAAGCTTTTTCAACCAGTTAATAAAAGTAATGGAGAGAGTTCTAGAAGGTATGATAGAGAAAAAATGAAAATTGATGAGATGCAGTTTGCATTTATGCCAGGCAAAGGGACCACTTGTACCATATTCATTGTTCAGATTCAGGAAAAATATATAGGAAAGAAAAGGGAACTGTACCTTGTTTTTGTTGTTTTGGAGAAGGCCTTTGACAGAGTTCCCGGAGAGGTGGTAAAGTGGGCAATGAGAAAGCTTGGGGTTGAGGAATGGCTGGTTAGAGTGATTATATCCATGTAAGTGGGTGCTAGCACCCAGGTAAGATTGAATGGAGTTTTGAGTGTAGAGTTTTCCGTGAATGCTGGAATGCATCATGGGTCAGTCTTGAGCCCCCTGCTGTTTATTATTGTACTTAAACCCCTCTCATGTGACTTCAGACACGGACTCCCGTGGGAGATGTTGAATGCCCATGTTTTGGTGTTGAGTGCAGAGATTGAAAGGGAGGCGGAGGAAAGATTTAGGAAAATGGAAAAATGGTATAAAGCACAACGACTTAAGAGTAATTGTGGATAATACAAAAGTTATGGTATCTAGGGCTGGGGATTGTACTGTCAAAATAGAGGGGGAGTGGTTATGTGCGATTTTTCACAAGGACGTGGGAAGCAATTCCATCTTGTGCAGTGTTTCTGACAAGTGCGTGCATAAGGGATTTTGTGGTATTTGAGGTAGACTGCGAGATAACACTGATATCATATGCTCAGTGTGTCGGGTACAGTATATGGAGATTGCCAGGCGGATTAAACTTGCTGGCGAGTCACGTCAGTGTGTGGAAGAGTCTTGTTATTTGGGAGACATGTTATGTGCTGGAGGCGGGGCTGGACTGAGGAGTGACTGGAAAAAGTTCAGGGAGCTGGCGTCTCTCCTGACATTAAAAGGGCCCTCCCTCCGTGCTAAGGGATCTTTGTATGCAGCATGTGTTAGGAGTGTAATGCTGTATTGTAGTGAGCCCTAGCCAGTAAAGGAAGAGAATATTCGCAGGCTCACATGTACAGAAATGGCAATGATTCGGAGGACGTGCAGTGCATCCCTGAGTGCGAGGCCTGGGGGGGGGGGCTAGGTTTATGATGGAAGACTAGAGAGGTTGGATGGGACTAGAGTGTATTGGTGTTGTGATGAGGAGGGGTAGATTGTGATGGCTGGGGCATGTGGAGATATGGGGGATTATAAATGGGTGCAGAAAGTGAGAACAGTTAATATTAGTTATAGAGTAGCAACAGGTAGGCCGAAAAGGCTTGGGAGGAGGACACTGAGTGTGAGCTCAGGGATAAGGGACTACATAGGAAAGCTACCAGAGATCGGGCAGCATGGAGAGCCGCCATTAGATGATCAAGGCCAATGCATGCAAGCATGTTGGAGCCTTCAAAAATGAAAAGAAATAAAGTGATTCTGATGATGCTTTTTGGAGTATTTGGGTTAAACATTAATTTTGCTGCTTTTCATCTTTAGCCTTTGAGACTTACCTTGTTCAGGTCATTTAACATTTCTTGCAATGTCTCTGGTGTTTCTGAGATTAGGACAATGTCATCTGCTAATCTTAAAATGGTTTAGGCTTTCTCTATCTATATTTACTCCCTTGTTTTCCCAGTCTATCTTTCTGAAAATACGTTGTAGGCATGCTTTAAATAATTTTGGTGAAATTGTATCTCCTTGATGCACGCCCTTCTCAATCTTGATTTTTCCAAGTTTTTATGTAATTTAACTCGCTGTTCCTTCTTTACATGTTTTCGAGTAGTTTAACAATGTTCTTATTTACTCCATTTTCCAAGAATGAATTTCTAATTGTTATGTGCTCCACTGAGCCGAAAGCCTTTCCGTGATCATCAAATCCTAAACACAGTGGCTTATATTATGTAGTTCTCTCAGTTAGCTGATTCAATGCTTGTAGATGACCAGAAGTCGAAACTCCTCTTCAGAATCCTGCCTCTTCATGAGGCTGGATTTCTTCGAAATTTGTTGTTATTCTTTACATAAGGGCTTTAATGAAGAGTTTTGGAAATAACTGATAATAAGCTAATGGGTCGATAGTTCCTATGATCATTTCAGTTGCCATTGAAAACAAAATAACTATTGCATTACATCATGTTTTGGGAATTTTTTTTGTTGTTATGCACTGATTAAATAAGTGGGCGAGCCCGTTTTGTACTTATACTCCAGCATCTGACAGTATAGCTGCAACTATTCCATCTTCTCTCGGATCCTTCCCTCAGTTCATGCTTTTAAACCACCTCATCCCGACAGATTTTTCACCACTGACACCCCCCCCCCCCAGTCCCTGCAGATTGTCGAAAAAAAAAAAAATGCTAAAACCTCTGCTTTTTATAAGAAACATTGGAAAATGCCCAAGAAAGTGCTCACCTGAGCTTAGAAGTGGTCTAAACAGGTGATCCTTTAAACGTCTGGTATCGTATTTTCTGGAACCACACTGTGGGTGTAATGTTTTCTATGTAGTGGTAACTATTGCAAACCACTCAGAATAGGTAGGTATTTGTTCATTTGGTATGACTTTATATGTAGTACAAGAATATATTGGTTTTCACACAATAGTATAGGTGATATAAGTGTTGTTTCATTCATTGAACACATCAACATACAGCACCTTCCTTGGTGACATTACCTCCTCATCACTTCTGCTTGTTTCTTCCTTTGGCACCACTTAATCTTTGTCCTCCACATCGTCATCGATAGGGGAATCACTCGCCTTGAATTTCATACCATGGCGTGACATGTCTTTACTGGCCAGGTCACAGGTAACAGGTGAGTTGCCAAGAAAATGGCATGGGGGGGGGGAGGAAGGTCACACTGGGTAAGACAGTGTCCCCCCTTGGCAGCAGGTAGAGGAAGGTGTACTGCATCTATGTACCAAAAATCACGAGTAAAATTTGAAAACTGTGGAAATGATGGACCTTGCAATTGCAAAATGCATGGATACATTATCGGGATTCACTGTGACAAAATGTTGCAACGTATCCATACGTCACTGGGACAGCTCGGGTTATGAGAAAATAATTATTCCTTCATCTGGTGTTATCTGTTATTTCACTTGTGTCAACTGAAAAGTTACATATCTGAACTATTGTCTTTGATGCATACAGTTCTTTGTATAATTCTTCAACTCTCTTCACCATTAAATAACTTTACCGTTTTTGTTTTTCGGTGATATAATTTATTGCTTTCCTAGTGTCATTTTACTTCAGACCTGTTTCAGTCTTTTTCCTTTTTTGATGGTTTCTTTGATCTGACCCATATTTGTCTTTTTTTTTTTTTCTTCTCTTAGTCTCTTGTTAAGCTTATTATATTCTGCTCTTTCTATTTCATCATCCTTTATTTTTACTTCCATTTCCTTTCTACTTTTCATGAGTTTGAGGGTCTTTTCCGATTATTTGTTGGCTTTGGTTGTATTAGCTTTCCCTACTGCCTCCACTGATTCTCTTAGCACTTTTGTCAGTCTATCATTCAACTCATGAATGCCTAAAAATCCATTAATTATTTCTAACTGAAAGGCTGCTTTGTTTTTTATTACTTTTACTAGGTATATCTTTCATTTTCGACCATCTTCCTTCATTCACTTCTGAAACTTATTCTGGCTCTGCAGCCCACCATGGTTGATTTCCATATTTACTTTGTGGATAACTGTCATTTATGATTGTGTTATTTTTATCTGCTATAAGGAAGTCGATTGCATTTGGACTTCGCCATGTCCGTTTTCACCCTATTCTTTTGTGAAAGAATATTCTTCATTATTTTCATGTTATACCTATCAGCAAAATTTGCCACCATTTCCCGTCTGCCATGCCACTCTCCTACTCCGAAATTTCACATATATTCTTCTCCATTTTTCAATTTGCCTAATTTTGAATTGAATCTCCCATGAGTATAATATATCTGGTCCTTTCTTCCTTCATAATCTGGGAGATGTCATCATGGAAAGCTTCTATTTCCTCATTTGACCTTTGAGAAGTCAGTGTATATACCTGTATTTCTTTCAGGGTGTATCTTGTGCATTGTCTAAATACAATCCATGCTCTTCTGTCAGAAACACTGTTGAATTTAACAATGTTCTCTGGATGCATATAGAAATATTTAAGCAGATCTAACAAATGTAGCTTTTACCATACAAATTTAGATATGTACATATATTTGTTAGAGTGGTGCCCCTGATGACCACATGATTAGAACTACAGTACTTAGTAATGATCATGTCAACATGGTGAAAACATGTTACAGTTACTGTAGAGTTTTTTACCTTTATGACCATATCATTATTAGCTACAGTGGGTCCGATGGGTTAACGGATTAGTAGGATGAGTGGACTGGGTTGATGGGTGGGTGGGTAGTGGGAAAATAGATCCATGGTAGGAATAAGCACATGAGGAATATAGCTCAAGGAATATGGGCCCAAGGAGGGGCATAGGTTCTCTTGGGTAAAATGGATCCTCGAAAGTCTTCTTCCACAGGGGGAGTGACCATGTTCTAGACCATGACGGTATTCATGATTATAGGTAGGGTTTTTCCTCAGCAACGCCAGCTCTCTCTCTCTCTCTCTCTCTCTCTATATATATATATATATATATATATATATATATATATATATATATATATATATATATATATATAGTACATCCCCCTAGTACGCGCCTATATGGGCGGCAGAGGATGTCGTGTACTAGGAATTCGCGTTCTGTGAATACATAAACTTATGGGAACAATTACATATGGGTGGCACCCCCCTTCATGGGCATCCCTTGAGATGCCTTTCAGACTTAAGTATTGTACTATACAGGGAAACTACCTAAGACATATTACCTAAGATAATGGAGCGATAGGGGGAGGTAGAAAGTGGGGGTAAAGTGGGGGGTTGGTGAGAGGAGGAATGGTGAAAGGGGGAGATGTTGAGTGCAGAGGGAGGGGGGAAGAGAAACTGTGGGAGAGTGGGAGTGGGGATGAAAGTGAGTGGTGAAGGGGAATGATGGAACATGGAAAGTGAAAGAGAGAAAAAGGAAGCAAAGAAAATGGCTTTACTAGGTAAATCAACAAGGATATGGCTTAACTAAACCAACAAGAATATGGCTGCTCACCTTTACCTGTTATCGCTTCTTGGGGGGGGGGCAATGTCGCGTACTCAGGGTAACCCCCAGCTTTGGGCCACTCTTTGCTGCCTGTCTCGCTTACAAGGAGTTCAATTTGCGTACTAATAAACGATACACTAAAATAAAAATGAAAATAGGTCCTCATGTACCAGGGGGATCGCGTACTCAGAACTCGCATACTGTGGGGATGTACTGTATATATATATATATATATATATATATATATATATATATATAGACAGATAGATAGATAGATTGATGGATAGATAGATAGTATATAGATAGATAGATGAATAGATAGATAGACAAATAGTATATAGATAGATAGATAAATAGATAGATAGTTCATTTTTTCTGTCCATATCCCCTTTGGCCCTTTTCCTCACAGAACCACAAATCACACCCTCTACTGATATATCTCCATTGTGTTCTCCCGGTTACCATCTCCTCACAAACTTCTGTAACAAGGGCGGCACCTGTTGTTATATCAAATCCCATTATGCAGTTGACACTATTTTAAGCTTCACTTCATCCAGCTTTGATTACTCATTGTATAAACTAATTTGTCAAAATATTACCAATTATATCTGTGTAGTCTATTGCTCCCCCAATGCTTCTTTGGAACCCAGTGTATTTGATTCCATTTCCACGCAGTTGAGTAACCTTAACCTTGCCCTTAGCACCGAAATTACCGTTTTGGGTGATTTTAACATACATAATGTTGAATGGTTATTGCATTCTGCCAGGACTGACGATGCTGGTCTAGAGTGCAACCTGTTTGCAGAATCGTTTAATCTCACCCAGCTAGTAAAGCAACCAACCAGAATACCTGATAATCCTGACCATAATGCCCATCTCTTGGATTTATTCTTGACAGATAATCCAGATCAATACAGGATAGAGGTACTGCCACCACTTGGATCCTCTGACCACAATCTCATCAAAGCCTCATTAATTAACCTACCCACACCTCCCTTTTCTGAATACGTCAGGGTGACCCGATGGCACTTTGATAGGGCAAACTGGGATGGATTTAGAAATTATCATGCTGACATTCTATGGCAGTCTTTCTTCACTAGTGATGCCAGTTCTACCCAGTCCCACATTTGCGACTTAATACTAGCTGCTATGGACTTCTTCATACCAAGTCAACAGTTCACTAAAAGATCGAACTCTCCAAATTGGTTTGCTGGCAACTGTGCCCGAGCTACAGCCCAAAAGTCATCAGCATATAACTCTTACTATAATCAAAAACATTTGAATCACTCTTTTAATTTAAAATTGCTAGAAATCATGCAAAAGCTGTAATAAATCTAGCTAAATCGAACTTTCTTCAAAAGCAAGCATCAAAACTACTTAACAATCCTAATGAAAATAGAATATTCTTGTCAACTCTTAATTCTTTCAATAATAACTAACAAGTCATCATCTATTCCCCCACTAAAGTCTTCAAATGGCAACGTTACAAATGACCCGTGTGGGAAAGTAGATATTTTTGCCAGTACATTTACCAGAAATTCTACCATAGAGGATGCCAGCCAGAACGTCCCAGTACTAGACCTTTACTCTCCCGAAATTGTTACACGTAAAATACAGACAAGATACGTAAAATCCATCCTAGACAATTTACCTACCAACAAAGCTCCAGGCCCAGATGGAATTCCACCAACTGTTTTGAAAAAGTATTCCCCTAAACTTGCCTCTGTTCTAGCGAAATTGTTCAGACTATGCATACGTACTTCTCCATTCCTAAATTCATGGAAAGAAGCCAATATCCACCCAATTCCAAAGAAAGGAAGTACCTCTGACCCCTCTGATTACAGACCAATAGCTGTCACATCTTCTCTTGGTAAGGTATTAAACAGCACACTGTTAAACATCTCGAATCCAACAACTTAATTAGTGATAGGCAATATGGTTTTCGCCACAAAAGATCCACCATTGACATACTCAATCTCCTAACTCATACCATCCATCAATCAATTGATCTACGTGGAGAAACACATGCAGTAGCCTTTGATATTTCTAAAGCTTTCGACAGAGTATGGCACCGTTCCTTGCTGTCCAAACTCCCTTGCTATGGACTAATGTCTTTTGTTCCTTTGATTTCCTCATATCTCAGTGACAGGAAAATAAGAGTAAAAGTAGATGATGTATATTCGAATTTCCACTCAATTAACTCCGGCGTGCTGCAGGCATCAGTTCTGGCACCAACCCTGTTCCTGGTTCATATTAATGATCTCTTATCTGTCACCCACAATCCCATCCACTCATATTCAGATGACTCAACACTACATGGTTCATTCACACTCAAACACTTATTTACAAAATCTAATATCTCTACCTCTCAACTCAGTACAGCCATCTCTATAAACCAAAACCTATGTACGATCAGTGAATGGGGACAAAACAACCTTGTCTCATTTAATGCTAGTAAAACTAAATATATACAATATACTAATTGACTAATATTGCCAGATTCGTATATTACCTTCAGTGCTATTAATATTCCTATCTCCAAAAGTATTGAAATTCTTGGCGTCTCACTTAACAATGCCCTCAGCTGGACCTCTCATGTTAACCCGCCCCGTCCCGACGACGTATGGGTACGTTGCAACGATTTGCATTTGCCAGTCCCGGCGACGTACCAGTACGTCGTGCAATTGCAAGGTCACTAATTTGCACAATTTTCAATTTTCGCACGTGATTTTTCGTATGTATACACGGGACACCTTCCTCTATTCCTGTACAAGATACCAAGCAGGGACAATGCCTTACACTGCATAACCTCCCCCCTCCCCCCCTCACGCCATTGTCTTGGCAAAGGACCTGTTACCAGTGACCTGGCTAGTAAAGTTATTCAGGGCCAGAGTGACTCCCCAATCGATGACAATGTGGAGGACAATGTTTACATAGCATTAGAAGAAGAAACAGCCAGAAATAATGATCAGGTAGTGTGGCAAAAATATGTCAGGTATGGTGATTAGTTAGTGAGTGAAACAATGCTTATAATGCCTTTATTACTGCTTGAAAACCAATATACTGTCATACTACACATACATTCGTACCAAGTAAATAAATAAATACCGTTTATGAGTGGATAAAATAGTTACCCTCCCATAGAACTCGTTTTCTTTGGTGCCAGCATGTTAGAAAACCCACTCAGGTAAGGAGGAACTCCTACCTGGATTGGGCACTTTAAACCTCAGGTGAGCGATTTCTCTATGAATTTTCGATGTTTCTCACCAAAAGCGAAGGTTTTAGCAAAAAAAAAAAAAAAAATCGAAAATACCTCGGGACTGGGGGATGTCGGAGGTGCGGAAAGCCTCGGGACGTGACGGGTTAAATCACTTGCTAAAACCGCTTCAAAGAAACTTGGATTATTGTACAGAGTCCATAAGTTCTTCACTGACGGGCAGTTAGCTATAATTTATAAGAGTCATGTGCACTCTCAGCTTGAATATTGCTCAACCTTGTGGAATGGATGTGGAGAGGTAGCATTAAAACAACTAGACAAAATTCAGAACAAAGCTATTAGAATTATTAACAACCCTGCCATTACAAATAAACTACCTCCCCTACATGCAAGAAGGAATGTTGCTTCCCTTGCATTATTTTACAGATATTTTTATGGAAAATGTTCAGACGAAGTTGCGTCCATGGTGCCACCTCTCCATGCCTTCCTTCATGCTACACGGGCATCTGGTAGTGCTCATGACTGGAATGTCACTCAGCCATATTGCAGAACTTCAGCCTATCAGAACTCTTTGATTCCCCGAACTGCATCTCCCTGGAACTCGCTTCCCCAGAGTTGTTTCCCTCCAAACTTCAACCTACAGCTGTTCAAGTCTAACTGTTACAGATATTTTATGAACAGAGGACACCAGTAATCTGGTGTATGGATTATTATTTTTTTTTTCATTTGTTTTTCCTTCCTCTGTTCTGTTATTAAAGAAAAAATTGGGCAGATAGATTGATAGATAGATAGACAGGCAGACATAGATAGATAGATAGATAAACAGGCAGACTAGATAGATAGATAGATAGTGAGATAGATAGTATATATATTTCAGGTCAGGTGCGGGTAAGGGGATGAGTCTGTTATGATGTGGCAGGGGTAAACCAGCTCTGCTGTCGGGCCCTGCTGCGGATGTCACTGATTGCATTGCACAGTTGACCCTTGTGCGGTGTGGTGCGGTGAGGATCTGTCCGTCCTCCCCTTTGGGGCTAAGATGCGAATGAATGTGTTTGAATGGATGTATAAATGGGGAGTGTGTCGTCCTGTCTCGGCTACCTCCCATTCCTTGGGGGAAGCAGCCTAGGTATATATATATATATATATATATATATATATATATATATACATATGTATATATGAGGCTCTGTGGTACAGTTTTTTTTTTTATGCGAGGAAGAAGGAACCAAAGGCCATGAGCCTGCAGTAACAGTTCCCTCCAAGAGAAAAACAAAATACAATACAGAGCCTAATTCAAGATTCGATCATTTTGAAATGCCTGGACACACTGCGTTTGAAAGACTGAAGATCATAGGCAGCAGGAAATACAGACAGAGGGAGACAGTTCCAGAGTTGACTTGTTGCATAAATGAAAGCCTGGGAGTAATGGTTAACTCTTGCATTAGAGAGTTGGACAGAAACGGGATGAGAGTTTGCTGCCAGAGGGTGCTACACGCCCGTCGTAGAGGTGGAGGAATGCAAGCAGACAGTTCAGAGGAGCAGTGACCATTAAAGTAGCGATAGAAAAGAGATAAAAATGCAACAGTGCAGCAAAGAGACAGAGGTTGAAGGGAGTCAGTAAGAGGAGGAGAGTTAATGAGACAAAAAGCCTTTAGACTCCACCCTATTGAGAGGAGCTGTATGTGGGGAGCCTCCCCACATATGAGAGTTTTACTCCACACAGGGGTGGATAAAACCCCTGTATAGAGTCAACAATTGTGCAGGGGTAAAGAAAGAGCAGAGTCGGCTTAGCACACCCAATTTCTTGGAAGCAGATTTTACAGGAGATGTAATATGATCTTTCCAAGATAAGTCCCGAGTAAATGAAACCCCAGGCATGTTCAAGGATGATGCAGGATTAAGCTGAATATTATTAAACATTAGTGGGTATACCTGTGGAAGATTTTGTCGGGTTGATAGGTGTAGGAACTGAGTCTTAGATGCATTAACAACAACCATATTATTTTTACCTCAGTCAGAGATACGAGCCAAGTCAGACATTAGGTGTGCCATAGCCTCATCCCTTGTTTGTTGAAGTAACTGTTGAGGTGGGCGTTGCAGGAACCGAATGGAAAGGTGAAGGGTGGAGTCATCAGCGTATGAGTGGATAGGGTTAGATGTACAGCTTAGATCATTGATGAATAAAAGGAAGAGAGTTGGTGATAGGACAGAGCCCTGAGGAACACCACTGTTGATAGATCTAGGAAAAGAACGATGGCCGTCTACAACAGCGACTATAGAACGACCAGAAAGGAAGCTAACGATGAAGGCACGGATAGAAGGATAGAAACCGTAAGAGGGCAGTTTGGAAATTAAAGATTTATGCCAGACTCGATCGAAAGCCTTTGAGATGTCAAGTGCAATGGCAAAGCTTTCGCCAAAGTCCCGAAAGGAGGATGACCAGAAGTCTGAAAGGTAGGTGAGAAGATCGCCAGTGGAGCGTCCCTGATGGAACCCATACTGACGATCAGAAAGAAGTTTGTGATAGGAAAGATGCCTTAAAATTTTTCTATTGAGAATTGACTCGAAAACTTTTGAAATACAGGACGTTAAAGCAATTGGACGATAGTTGGAGGGTTGGGAGTGGTCACCCTTCTTTGGGACTGGCTGAATGAGAGCAAACTTCCAGCAAGAAGGAAAGGTACAAGTTGACAGACAAAGGCGAAAGAGTTTGCCTAGGCAGGGTGTAAGCACAGAAGCACAGTTCTTGAGAACAACAGGAGGGACCCCATCAGGCCCATATGCCTTGTTAGTACTGAGGCCAGTGATGGCAGAAAATACATCAGCTGAAGAAATTTTAATGTCAGCCATGAGGAAGTCAGAGGGGGGAAGTGACAGAGGAACAGAACCGGAATCGTCTAAGGTGGAATTGGAGGAGAAAGTCTGTGCAAAGAGATCTGCTTTATCTGTAGAAGAAATAGCTACAGAACCATCAGAGTAGAAAAGAGGAGGGAAAGATGATGAGGTAAAGTTGTTAGAAAGGTTATTGGCAAGGTGCCAGAAGGAGCTGGAAGAATTCGAGTTGGAGAGTTGAGAGCATTTAGTACGGATGAAATTATTTTTAGCAGAGCGAAGAACAGACTTAGCACGATTCCGGGCAGAAACGTAAAGATGATGTGATTCAGGGGTGGGTTGGCTCTGGTACCTTTTGTAGGCCCTCTCCTTGTTGCGGACAGCATTAGAACAAGAGTGATTAAACCAAGGCTTTCTTGCGTTAGTCAAAGGATATGAGAAAGGAATGTATGCTTCCTTCTATCTATCTATCTATCTATAGCCCGACGCCCTAATCCCACAAAGGATGGCCGCAGACAAAACGCCTCCAAGTCGCTCTGTCATCCACCATTTGACTACCCCCCCCAACTCACCCCCCCTCCCTCATATACCTCTCAACTCCATCCCTCCACCCCATCCTCAGTCTACCTCTCCCTCTCCCTCCCTCCACCTCACCTACATACACCCTCTTAGTCAGTCTTCCATGCCCAAGAGAATAACCTCCGTAATGCGCAAGGCACACTCAGATGGCTCACAGTCATGGAATCAATAATCATTCCAGGGAAAATCAAAGAAGCACTGCCTGAGGGCCTCCCAGTCCGCGGCTCCAAAATGCCACAGACGACATTTCCCTGGAGGTCCACAGGCCGTACTAGAGTGATAGGACAGGTTAAGGTGATAAGGTTGTGATCGGAGGAGCCCAACGGAGAGAAAAGATTAACAGAGTAAGCAGAAGGATTAGTTGTGAGGAAGAGGTCAAGTATGTTGGAGCTCTCTCCAAGACGGTCAGGGATACGGGTAGGGTGCTGTACAAGCTGCTCTAGGTCATTAAGGATAGAAAAGATGTAGGCTTGTTCACCAGGTGGATCAGTAAAAGGAGAGGAGAGCCAAAGGTGGTGGTGAACATTGAAATCTCCTAGAATGGAGATTTCAGAGAAAGGAGAAATGGATAGAATGTGTTCCATCGTAGAAGTAAGATAGTCGAAGAATTTTTGATAGTCAGTAGAATTAGGGGATATGTAAACAGCACAGATATATTTAGTCAGAGAATGACAGGAAAGCTGAAGCCAGAGTGTAGAGAATTCAGAAGAATCGAGTTCAGGAACATGAGAGCAAGATAAGTTGTTGCACATATATACACAACAGCCATCTTTGGCTTTGAAATGAGTATAGAGAAAGTAGGAGGATACAGAAAAGAGTTTGCTGTCAGTTGCCTCAGACAGCTGAGTCTCAGAAAAAGAAGGTGAGGTTTAGAGGAGAGGTGGTGCTCAACAGAGCGAAAGTTAGAGAAAAGGCTGCGAATGTTGCAGAAATGAAGAAGAAGAGAGTCAGACAGTGGTTCCAGGCACCTCGAGTCGTCACCGGGGGATGGGGGGATGGTGGGGGCATTTATGGTCCCCCCCCCCGGGGACTCCGAGGCTTGGTGATGAGACGCCATAATATTTTGAATTTTGGAAAAGGAAGTGTAGTGTGTACTGTGCATGTAGTTTGGTGTAGATAGAGAAATTTGTACTGGAGAGCATGCTGGCCTACTCTCTGTGTAACTGAGACACTGAAAAAGTTCAGCAAAGGGGGATGGTCAGGAACTAGTCCTGAGGGCTGATGAAAGGGGAGCTCCAGCACTCCCTGTCATCAGCTTTCCATCCACCTCGGGAGTACTGCCCTGCTCGACTGGTGCTACAGTCTACTCCAGTGGTAAAGTGTGCGTGTTCGTACACTGAAGAACGAGGGTTTGCGCCTCGCCAGGATAATAAACTTTGGGAGCGTTCTTCTGGCCACATACTGCTTGGCGGACATCAGGGGTGTTGTGGTTGAACCAGTGTCGCATACTATTAAGTATGCATGCACCCAGTCGGCTTGCGCGGGCCGATTACGCTTGGTTCACAGACTACATACACACCCAAAGCCACTCCAACACTACAATAACACAAGCACTTCTCACCCTACATACAATTTCTACCATTCTGCCTAAGCCACTTGGTAGAGATACGGTGGCTGAATCGGTAGAGTGGCGGCTTGCAGTCCCAGTGGACCCAGGTTCGAATCCCGACTGGGGCAGGGAACAGTTTAAGGATTTGAATTTCATAAAAAGCAGACTTTCCTGATCTACTAGAACACCCGCCGACATGTCGTAAAAGTACCCCCGCTAATACCAGTACACCAGTTCTGTATGAGACAGCCCTACATGTATTCAATATGGACGGTGGGTGTTAGCGCCGAAGTGGTGACATGTGGAGGTGTAGGAGGACTACTGGGCCTTGGGATAGGCAACTGCCCCCAAGAAATAGGCCCTGAAGCCTTTGCCCAGAGTTGGACACATAAAAAAAAAAATAAATAAACTTCGGTAGGAATAGACCGGTCCTGCAGTGGACACTCAAACGGCTGATGATATATATATATATATATATATATATATATATATATATATATATATATATATATATAAGCAAACCGCCACTTTATCGAACCCCGATATATCGGATTTCGGCAAGCCCACCAAACTTTTTTTTTTTTTTTTACTTTACCTCAGTAGCATTGACAAATGAGGCACATCATGCGGCCATTCCAAGCCGTAAGCAGCGTGTGGAGTGACTCACTGCAAGTTGCCAAAGTCTCTAGACATGTAACTAGAACCGAAAGCATGAGACTAGCTAAACAGTATATCACAAAGGATTCAGTCTGGGGGCGTCAGCTTGGTGCCATGTACGTGCATGTTTACGTAACCATAAGCATTTTATTGTTTTCCACAGAAGAATCTACAGGCAGCAAGAAAACTGTATCGTTTATTAAAAGTGAAACTGAGATGCGTAGATGAGAATAAGTAGAACCGAACGCAGGCGACTAGCTACGTAAGTTACGTAACACAATGAGACAGACTGGCACCATTAGCCTGGCGCCTCGCGTCTGCGTTCATGTTGACGTAAATATTATTTTCCACAGGAACTAAGGGCACTAAGAATATTTTGGTTATGAAAAGTATGAGTGAGATGCGTAGACGGATATCAGTAGAACCGAAAGAAGGCACTAGCTAGGTAATTTACTAATACAAAAGACAGCATAGCGCCAGTAGCCTGGCCGGGCATCTGCATCTATTTTTACCTATACATTTTATTCTTTCCACAGAAGGAGCTATAGGCACTAAGAATATTATTTTTAAATTTGTCAAAAGTGAGAGTGAGATGTATAGATGAATATGAATAGAACCGAATGCAGGCGATAAGCAACGTAAGTTATATAACAAGACAGTGGTACAATTAGCCAGGCCGAGCATCTATATGTTTAGAGCATTTTATCTTCCACAGAAGGAACTGTAGACTATCTATCTATCTATCTATTGCCGGACGCTTTAAGCCCGTACGGAGTTGCCACAAACAAATCGCCTCCTCGTCGCCCTGTCCCCCGCCATTTCACTGCCCTGCTCCCAACTCACACTCCTCTCTCTCATATACCTCTCCACTCCCTCCCTCCATCTCATCCTCGGCCTCCCCCTCCCTCTTCCCCCCTCCACCTCATTCACATACACTCTCTTCGTCAGTCTTTCACCCTCCATCCTCTCCACATGGCCAAACCACCTCAGTGTGTTCCTCCTAAAGCTTCTCATCACATCCACACGCTCCTTTATATCCTCTTTTGTCAGCCTGTCTCTCCATGTGACTCCACATGCTCCTCTTAAATAACTCATTTCCACTGCTCTCACTCTTGACCTGTGTCCTTCCAACAACGTCCAAGCTTCACATCCATACGTTAGAGTTGGTATCACAATATTGTCATGTAGTAACTTTCTCAATTCCATGCTCACTTCCCTGTTTCTCATCATTGCTTTCAAGGAACCAGCAACCTTTCTTCCTTGTTGTACCCTTTCAAGCACTTCACCCTCCAAACTTCCATCCTTACTCATCACCCTCCCCAAGTACTTAAACGTACTCACATTTTCCATTTCCCCACCATCCAACCTTACTACACATTCATTGACTTCACGTCTCTCAAAGACCATCACTTTACTCTTCTCTACATTCACCTTTAGATTCCGTTTCTTACACACTCTCCCAAACTCATCCACTAAGCCTTGCAGCTCCCCTTCGTCTTCACTTAACAACACCGTATCATCTACAAACAACAGTACAGGGAGTTTCCAAACATTACCCTCTTTTACTAGGGCCACTCCAACATCCACTGCCCTACCTTGTACCTCTTTTATAACTCCATCCATGTACAGATTGAACAACCATGGAAACATGACACATCCTTGTTTCAACCCAACCTTCAAAGAGAAAAATTCACTCAGTTCACCATCTGCACGCACTGCAGCCTTAGCACCATCATACATACTCTTCTCAGCATTCAAGAACTTCCCATCTACTCCATATATTCTAAATACTTTCCACAATCCCTGCCTATCCACCCTGTCATAGGCTTTCTCCAAATCCATGAAGTCCGCATACAACTTCTTTCCCTTCTCTAGAAACTTTTCCACTAAAGATCTAAGAATGAATTTCTGATCCACACAACCTCTTCCTTTACTAAAGCCTCCCTGTTCTTCTCCAACTAATTCCTCTGTTATTTCCCCAACTCTGTCAATAAGTATCCTACCATATACTTTTCCTATTACACTAAGAAGACAAATGCCCCCATGATTACTAAACACGTCTTTTTCCCTTTTTCCTTTGTACAAGGAAATAATTATACCTGACCTCCAATCCTCCTGGACTCTACCTTCCTCCCAGGCCAATCTGCACATCTTCCACATCCATTCTACTACTATCTCTCCCCCATGTATCAGCATTTCACCACACACTCCATCAATTCCTGAGGCTTTCCCCAATTTGACTTTCTTCATTTCTCCCACAACTTTTATCCTACTGATTTCTTCCTGTCTTCTCACCTCCCTTCTTCTCCCAGCCATTCCCCAGCCACTTATACTTGCATTACTTCCATTCTTTAAGTTCAACAATTCCTTAAAATGTTCTCTCCATCTGCTCACTTTTTCTCCCTTCTCCACTAGTAATCTACCATTTTTATCTTTCACTCCCCTACTAATTTCACTGCCACATTGTCTTGCTGTCTTCATCTCATTCCAGAACATTTTCTTACATTCCCTGCACTTTACACTCAAATTCCTTCCAAATTCCTCATCCACTCTCTTCTTAATCTCTCTTACTAATCTTTTCACCTCTCTCTTTCTTTCTACATAAAACTCTCTCTTCCACCTCTCAACTTCTTCCACGCCCCTATTTCTCAACCATTCATTGTATGCTTTCTTCTTTTGTGCCACAGCCTGTCTCACGTCTTCATTCCATCATTCTGTTCCTTGCACCCCCTTTCGTCTTCTCTTCACCCCACACACCACATCACATGCTGCACATATTTCGTCTGTGAATATCTTGCACACACCTTCCACGTCCCCCATCTGCTCCAAGTCATATTTACCCATTTGTTCTTCCATTTCTTTCTTATATTCTGCCTTTTTCTCATCCTTTTGTAACCTTTCCACTCTCCTTGCAACTACTCCTTCCTCCCGTCCTTCCCTTCTTCTATTTCTCCATCTTACTTGGATCTTGATTCTGGCCCTTACCAAGTAATGGTCAGAGAGTCCACTCCCCCTACCTCTATAAGCTCATGCATCCACTACACATCTTCGCATCCTTTCATTCACACATACATAATCAATCATTGCCTTCCTTTCATTCATTTCACCACCCACCCTTCTCATCACTCGCCATGTATACCTGTGGATCATTTTGTGCCTGAAGAGGGTATTGGCTATCACCAACCCCCTCCCAGCACAAATGTCGACTAATGCACTGCCATTCTCATCTATCTCAGCAGGCACACCCCACTCACCAACTATTCCATCCACCTTCACATTCCCTACTTTACCATTCATATCACCAATCAAAAACACTCTCTCATTCCTTCCAAACTTTTCCATGCACACTTCTACATTTGTCCAGAACTCTTCTCTCACTCTGCTTGCACGATCTTGCGTTGGCGCATACACTCACACAATCGCCCATATTTGTATTCCAACTTTCAATTTTACCCACACAATCCTTGAGCCAACTGATCCATACTCTCTTATGTTCTTCTTCCATCTTTTACTCACAACAATACACACTCCTGCTTTTTCCCTCTCATTCTCACCTACTCCCGCACATATGCCCCATCCATACTCCCATTCTCTCACACTCGCTCCTCTTCATTTAGTTTCAGTTACTCCACATACATCCACTTTCACACCCTCAAGCACCTGGACAATCTCTCTCTCTCTTTCACCTCATCATTCGCACCCCTTACATTCCACGTCGCGATCTGTACTATGTCCTTTGGTCGTTATCTTTTGGTCAGTCCTTGTCCGAGGCCTCTTGTTTGTCTTTTTAGTTAGCTGTTTTCCGGGGAGGGGCACTAACCCTCCGCCAACCCTTTTAGTCGCCTCATACGAGAAGCAGAGATACTGGGGGAGTATTCTTGAAAACCCCCCTACCCCCAGGGGGGAACTGTAGACACTAGGAATATATTTTTATTACTAAAAATGATGACGAGATACGTAGATACAGTAACAACATAAGAAGAGAGAATTGCTGTAGTCGACCAACTGTCCCATGCTAGGCAGTTCTACAAGAATGGCAAGTAGAATAAGACGGGGATACCAAAAAGGGATAGAACAAAAGCTGCAAAAGGGAGAAATTCTCGGCCATGTTAGTGCATCATGGTAAAGTTTTCATTTACAGTCCTGGCATAATATACTGCAGTCATTTATTATCCATCATACAGTATATTTGTATTCTCACGTTTGTAGGGAGAGGTGAACCTCGGATTCATGGAATATTCGATTTATTCAAAATATGTTTCCCCCCATTAGTTTTATATATATATATATATATATATATATATATATATATATATATATATATATATATATATATATATATATATATATATAAAACGTTGGGTCTGGTTAGTACTTGGATGGGTGACCGCCTGGGAACACCAGATGCTGTTGGCATAACGTTCTCCCTACGTGTCAAGTGGGGTTGGTGGAGGATTAGTGCCCCTCCCTGTAAAACAATTAACTCTAAGTCCTTGGCCACCCTGTTTGGGATACATGGCGTCTGGCAATGAATGAATGATGAATATATATATATATATATATATATATATATATATATATATATATATATATATATATATATATATATATATATATATCATCCAATCCTACGTTGCCCCATTGGGAGCATAGGAGCCCGGGGCTAGGCAAGTTGGTCCTGACATTTAAGATGAAAGTGACCAGCCTCACTTATCCCTGAGTGGCATTACATAAGCAATAAACCCCAACAACCCCTTGGATATAAACCTTCACCAGCTCAATCCGATTGGAGCTCCGTAATTACCCACTAAACCACCAGGCGCGAAATTTTGGTTATATGGTTACCACCCAGCGTAGTAAATGGTTTCCCGGTGTACAGGAAATCATTTGGCTTGTCACTCAGTGTAGAGTCACCCACAGGCAGAAGGAAGAGGAAAGAATGAAGGAAAGAAAGACAGAAGAGGGAGTGTAAAGTCACCCGTAGGCAGAAGGATGAGGAAAGAATGAAGGAAAGAAAGGCATAAAAGGATGGAATATATATATATATATATATATATATATATATATATATATATATATATATATATATATATATATATATATATAAAATCTTATATGGTATTAAGTCGGCTGATTTTTTGCTGGAAAGATAGAAAGACAGATAGATGGCGGTCCTTCCCAGCATTTTCTGCTGGCTTCAGCTGGAAGGTTTGATGGCGAGAGGGAATCTTCTTGAGCTTATGTCGTTGTCTTTAACTGAAAGAGTGGCTCTGTTACCTAAACCCTCTCCTATATAGACAACCTGAAAAAGAACCAGCAGTTCTTTGTCATTATTTTGCTCTGTACTCCCTTGTACCCTCTCCCTGTCCCCCACCCCTTCCCCCATCTTCTTCCACATCCTCCCTCTCTAACGCCTCTTCCACACAGTCCTTTTACTCTCTCACCCACATCTCTACCTCACGCACCCCGTTTTTCTCGTATCCCGCTCCCTTCCCCCATCTCTCTCTCTCTCTCTCTCTCTCTCTCTCTCTCTCTCTCTCTCTCTCTCTCTCTCTCTGTCTCTCTCTCTCTCATCTTCTTTTCTTCTTTTTCTTCTTCTTTACTCTAATTATCCACTCCCTCATTGTCTCTCCCTCCCTCCTTCCCTCTTCCTAAATTTCCCTTCTTTAACCCCCTTTTCCTTTATCTGTCCCATCCATCTTCCTCTTTTCACTCATACACTTCCTCTTTCTCCCTCCTCACTGACCAACCTCAACCCCCACGCCCTTTCCCCCTCTCTCATCCTTCATTCCTTTCTTCTTCCTCAGTTTCCTTTCGTTAATCCTCTTTCTTTCATCTCCTTATTCCTTCCACCTCCCCACCCTCTCTTACTTTCTCCTCTTACTTCTCCCCACCCTCTCATACACCCCCTCTTACTTCTCCCCTCCCTCTCCACACTCTCTTATCTCCCCACCCCCCGTCCTCTCTCTCTCTCTCTCTCTCTCTCTCTCTCTCATGCCCCCACTCCTTCCTTCTCTCTTTCATCCTCCTCATCCCTCCCTCCCCATCTCAATCCCCAATCATTTGTCACTCTAATCCCCTCCTCCTGAAAAATGTCCCACCACAATTTTTCAGACTTGCTTGGAGGAGGCAGAAAGTCTATAGAGTGGACGAGCAAAAAATTGATTGGTTGCTTCTCTTGGTTTATGGATGAGTAGATGGATGGATGGATGGATCAATGATTGGATGGATGGATAAAGATATGACTGGATAAATATTTGAGAGGGTGAATGATTAAGTAGATGGATGGAAAGGAACGGTTTCAATAGAACTGACAGCCAGGAACTGATTGGTTGCCAGTCTTGGTTTAGGAATGGATGGATGGATAGTTATACAGGGGAAAGAATGAATTAGTATACAAGCGAATAAATAGATGGATGAAAGGAAACATGAGGTCTTTGATGTGGATGAAAAAACTGATTTATTTATTTTTAGCGGTGTGTGGAGAATGGACGGATAGATGAGTGAGTCTGGCTAGATAAATATAAGGGGACCGAATGGATTTGTGGATGGATAGCAGGAAACAGTACTTATATCAGGAGGATATTGCTCTAATGCTCTCTCTGATCAGCAATGGATAGATGTACAGATGGATGGGTGAATGGGTGGTAATATGAATGTACAGTATTTGTAGACTGAAGGATGTTTAGGTGAATATGTGAATGTGTGGCTGGATGGACAGATGGAGGGAGGAAGGTATAGGTGGATGGATGGACAGATGAGTGGACAGCTGATTGAATGAGAGATTGGGGGGAATCGATGGATAGATGTAGTGATGAGTGCATGGATGGATGAATGAGTGACCAGATGAATGTATGGTTGAATGGACGAAGAGATAGTTGGATGGAAGGATGCAGGCAATCTCTAGGACTGACGAGGTGAAAACTAATCAGTTGCTTTTCTTAACTGAAGTATGAATTAATGAATGGTTGGGTTGCTAGATGAATATAAGCGTGTAATAATATAGTAGTGGGTGGCTTTGCAAGCAGTGGGTGGCTGAAGAGTTGTATGGATGGATACAGTGATGGGTAGATGGATAGACAGATGCGAGGATAGATGCATGGATGAGTGGATTGTAAACTTATATATAGATAGCTGTATGGATGGATAGTTGAAAGAGCTAATGTATGGGTGGATGGATGGGGTAGGTGTCTAGTAGGTGGGGAGATGGAGAGATGGCTGCATGGCTGGATTAGGGTGAGAGAGAAAACAAGTGACGTGACGGAGGGATGGATAAGTAGGTGTGACTGAGAATATACCTGTGTGAGTGCGTCGGTGGATGGATATAAATAGATAGATAGATAGATAGACATACAGATAGATAGGAGACTAACTGACTGACTGACTGATCAGTAGAAAAGATCCATACATACATACATACAGTAGATAAGCAGAGAAAGAGAGGGGGACTGGCAAAACATATACAGCAGTGATTTCCCTTGTATAAAGAAAAGGGGAAAAAGAAATGTATGGTAATCATAGGGGCATTTGTCTTCCTGGTGTAATAGGAAAAGTATGTGGTTAGATACTTACTGACAGAGTTGGGGCAATAACAGAGGAATTAGTTGGAGAAGAACAGAGAGGTTTTAGGAAGGGAAGAGGTTGTGTAGATCAAAAATTCATTCTTAGAGCTTTAGTGGAAAAGTTTCTAGAGAAGGGAAAGAAGTTGTATGCAGCCTTCATGGATTTGGAGAAAGCATATGACAGGATGGATAGACAAGGATTGTGGAAAGTATTAAGAATATATGGAGTAAATGGGAAGATGATGAATGCTGTGAAGTGTATGTATGAGAGTGCTAAGGCTGCAGTGAGAGGGGGTAGTGAACTGAGTGAAGTTTTCTACTTGAAGGTTGGATTGAAACAAGGATGTGTCATGTCTCCATGGTTGTGCAGTCTGTATATGTATGGGGTAATAAAAGAGATACAAGGTAAGGCAATGGATGTTGGAGCGGCCCTAGTGAGAGAGGACAGTGTTTGGAAACTCTCTGTACTGTTGTTTGAAGATGATACGGTGTTGTTAAGTGAAGACGAAGGGGAGCTCCAAGGCTTGGTGGATGAGTTTGGGAAAGTGTGTAAGAAACGGAATCTAAAAGTGAATGTAGGGAAGATTAAAGTGATGGTCTTCGAGAGAAGTGAAGTCAGTGAATGGACAGTGAGGTTGAATGGGGAGAAAATGGAAAATGTGAGTGCGTTTAAGTATTTGGGTAGTGTGATGAGTAAGGATGGAAGTTTGGAGGATGAAGTGCTTGAAAGGGTACAACAAGAAAGGTTGCTGGTTCCTTGAAGGCAGTGATAAGAAACAGGGAAGTGAGCATGGAAATGAAAAAGTTACTACTTGACAGTATTGAGATAATAACCCTAACGTATGGAAGTGAAGCTTGGACTTTGTTAGAGGGACAGAAGTCAAGAGTGAGTGCAGTGGAAAATAGTTATTTGAGAGGAGCATGTGGAGTCACATGGAGAGACAGACTGACAAATGAGGTTGTGAAGGAGCGTTGTGGTGTGGATGTGGATGTGATAGAAAGTGTTGGGAGAAACACACTGAGGTGGTTTGGCCATGTGGAGAGGATGGAGAGCAAGAGACTGACGAGGAGAGTGTATGTGAATGAGGTGGAGGGGGGGAGAGGGAGGGGGAGGCCAAGGATGAGATGGAGGGATGGAGTGGAGAGGTATTTGAGAGAGGGGTGTGTGAGCCGGAAGCAGGGCAGTGAATTGGAGGGGGACAGGGCGACATGGAGGCGATTTGCTTGTGGCCACCCCTTACGGGATTAAGACGTCTGGCAATAGATAGATAGAAAGAAAGATTTGTGAAGACAGAATGTACTGAATAATGCAAAAAAATATTTAAACAACAGCCAAAAGAAATAGGCAAACAAACAAGGATGTAAGCCAAAAAAGAAAAAATTACAATAAATCTAATTCACTGCAACGAAAACAAAGAAATCTAATTACAAGTAAATACCATAATAAACATGTTTAGTATTTTCAAACAGTAATCATCATCATCAGTAGCAGCAGCAGAATGAGAAGCAGCAGCATTACCTCCATCATCATCATCATTCTAACGCAATAGCCCGCTAAAACATAGGGTGAGAGGAATCCAGAATCTGAACAAAGTACAATTAACAAACTCAATAACAGAGTGCTCAGTGAAATAATCACACATTCGCTCATCATTCAATCCGTCTATTTGGCTCCACCCTTAACATCACAAACAAAGAGTGCTTCATAATGCCTGTGGGTCAGAGATCATTCTGTCTACTGACAAGAGGGTACACCCAGTATCTTGTGCATCTGTTTGCAATCTTCATCTTTTTTTTTTTTTTTTTTTTTTTTTTTTCTGTTCAATTTCCATACGTCACTTTTTCACTTGTCATATGCATCCACCTTCTAGCTTTTCCGCTCCTTCCCCTACCCTTCAGACTCTCTCATACAGCCCATATGCACAACTCAATTACATCCAATTTCTCCTTGTGACTACTGTATGCATTATATGCAACCTCTCCCCTACCCATGATCGACACACTTCTCTACTGCTTTATTTTACAATTCGCTCGACCTCTAAACTATCCGACCTTCATAGCCTACATACATTCCTTTTCTGCCCCATTTCCACTGATCTTATTTTTAAACTCCTTTCAATGTTGAGTTTTTTTTTTTTTTTTCATATGTTCGACTCTGGGCATAGGCTTCACAGCCTACTCCCAAGGCCCAGTAGTCCCCCTACATATCATACACCTCTACATGTCACCACTTCGGCGCTACAACCCACCGTCCATTGAATACATGCTAGGGCTGTCTCGTAGAGGACTGGTTTATTGGTATTAGCGGGGGTATATTTACGACATGTCGGCGGGTCTTCTGGTAGATCGGTAAAGTCTGCTTTACAGCGGGGATTTGAACCAGGGTCCGGTAGGACCGGAGGTCACCTCTCTACAGATTGAGCCACCGCCTCAGTGAGTGGTTGTCTTCTGTCACTCGTGGGCACTAGTACACCTACAAGCAATTCTCATGTAGTGTCTTTAGTCAGCCCTTTATCCATATGAAGACCTTAGGAACAGCCATTTTATTTCTTAGAGCCAATCTGCTGTTTGTTCGCCATGTGTATTTGCTTTTCTTTTGTGTAGCGGCATCTGGTCACTTCAACTTTTCTACCAGTTCCAGCTTCTCTCCAATGGTCAATACTTCACACAACATAATTACAGTTTTAATGCTAATGGTGATGATATTTTTTATCACTTTTACTTAACGGAACAAACCTTATCAACAGTCACTTTCGTATAATTATAACATTTTGGTGATAACAACAATGTTTAAAGAATGACGTATCATATCAATATTCCTAAAAATAGCCATCATTAATGTGAGCGGCAGGGATGGAGCATTCGTATTCAGTACTGGTATTCGAATACAGTCGATTACAGTTTTTATGTTCATTCATATTCGTATTATAAATTATTTATTATTATTAGATATCAAGGTATTCGCATTCCTATTCGAATACTTGGGCAAAAAATTCGTATGCATCTTATATTCTGACTAATAGTCGTAGATGTATTACCAGAAATAACCATCTATTTGACTGGTAGCTTCAGTTTGAACGCATTGAGAGGTATTATAATATTATTTAAATTGTGGGTTGACAGAGCATATCAAAAAAATGGAATGTGATGTGAACCGTATGAAGTTTGTGTTGGTCAACATGACCAGTACGTTTGAGCTGGTGCTGCTGAATATGTCCAGTATGTGTCGGTATGGAGTGCGGATGAGTGAAATGGTAATCAGTCAGTGAGTGGTTGTCTTCTGTCACTCACGTGATAGATACGTTGTGTGAGCTTGAACTGTGAGTGAGTGAGTTAATGAAATTGTATAGCCAGGATTCAGAGCTTGAAGTAGTAAATTATGCTAACTACTAAGTTAAACTGAAAATTTCAGCCTATACCATTAACTACAAAGAATTACATTATTAAGATGATGGGCATAACCACTGTGTATGGAGTCGATTCTAGCTGTGCATGGATAATCATAATATCATCTCATAACGTTTATTCTTTCTCCAGGTTCTATACTTTTAACTCGGAGATTGATGACTGTCATCTTTCTGAGTAACACTACGGTTCATTTAATCATCCAGAAATATTAAAATGTCATCTAAGTAGTCATCAGTGGTCTATAAATATTTCATAATCCCCCAAGACAAAAGTCTCATCAGAGCATGCTGTAAATACTGTGAAAAAAAAAAATCATGACCATTAACCTACTGCAGCATCTGATTTACTACGTCTGCACAACTACTGGTGTAACATCTCATAAGCAATGGGCTGCTGATCCTTCAACTGAGCACTTGAACATTTTTTTTTTTCACATGTTTATGTGATGGAGAGGGTTCGTAATATAAAAGCCCCTTTCCATGAGGTGGAGTAAAAATATAAAATTTCCTCAATTCAGTGGCGTCTACAGGATCATGAAAAAGGGGAGCGGGCACATCCCATGAAAAGGTGGGTAGCATCTCACAAAATGGAGGGGGCCAAGTACCACGAGTCTCAAGATACGGCTACGTAAAAGGAGTAACTGTTGAGAAAGGAGGGATAGGGGCATATCATCAGGATAACCGCACTGTTGTC
Organism: Coenobita brevimanus; assembly: GCF_032717465.1. Classification (NCBI taxonomy): domain Eukaryota; kingdom Metazoa; phylum Arthropoda; class Malacostraca; order Decapoda; family Coenobitidae; genus Coenobita; species Coenobita brevimanus. Next base: position 24,456,560 of record NC_136991.1, on the reverse strand, counting down.
CAGGGAAATTTATTAATACCATCATAATGGAGACATCTGGGGCACCTGGGGTAAATTCATTCAGTTTTAGAGGTCATCACCGGTGCGACTTGTAATTCTTGTTTGATAAATACCAGTTCAGGGACATACATGCTGGTAGGCAATTTTAGGTGTAGATTTTTGTAGGTGTAACTTATTGATGACTAGACGCTGAAGTATTTGCTGTACATCAGTAGGAATGACTTCAGTTACATGTTATAAAAGAAACACGGAAAATATGTTAAAAATATATATAGGTCTATACAGTATATAGTCTGAGTCTCTGAAATCTAATGTCGAACCGTTGAGTTTCATATGAAACAGCTAAATTTATCGTTATGGTAAATATAATCATCCTCAGTAGAAGCCAGCTTCGTTATGTTGCCTATTCTGCTTCTTTGTCTTCTGTTTGCTACATTCTATAGGCAGATATCCACCGGGACGGTACGTAGTACATTTTTATCCTTTGGGGTGTGACACTGGAAAAACACATATTAGAAGTAAGCCTGCAGCCAGTGTTATTGGAGTTATGATTTCGTTCCCTTATCTTCAGCGTAGTCATGCGTCAGTGCTGCTGCGAATATTTGAGACTGGTCCTTCTATATCTACAAGTATGACCCAATCTACAGTTCATATATCATCTGGTAAATTACTAATATGCTGGGAATCGAACCAGGGACTCTCAGGTGAGAGCCAGGCAGCATACCTGTGTACAGTACAGGTTTCTCTCTTCATACAGTTCATATATCTGGAATGAAACAGAACATTACAAACCTTCACACTCACGCCAGAAACTTATTACTGACAAAACTGTCAGCTTCATTGTTGGAAACCTACAACCACTATCACTTGTAGAAGCAGGGGAATTTAAGGATTTAACAAGTACACTGGAGGTCGATGTGTTATCCCAAGTCATAGCCCTCTGTCAACAACTTTGCTTAAAAACAAGTGTGAAGAGCTCCGCAATGTGTCGTCTCTTGTGGATATCTGGAATAACAGACAAATGCTAGTTTTCTAAGAGTGATTGCCCACATCATACATGACTGGAAACAGGCATGGGGCGATTACAGGGGTCTTGTAATCGATTAAGATTACGATTACTTTGCAAACATCAGATTACGATTACGTTTATGATTACAGAAAAAGTAACAATAATCGATTACGATTACGATTACACAAGAAGTAATCATGATTACAATCATGATTACATGTACTGTTATGCACTATATAATTATGAGAACGTTTCTTTTGACACTGATTAAGTAAATAGCTGAAGTTAGTTTTTAAAAGCAAAAACATAGTACAGTAATATAAAACTGATATTTTCTAGGAATATATATCTTATATGCACATCATTTTAATAAGAATTGCCTGCGTAAGGAAGAACATAGAGTTAAGCTCTGCAAAACCTATGGCGACTGTTACTCTGGATAAAAATATACTGTATAGTATAGTGCTATATCCAGTAAGTTGTTCCTTTATATATATATATATATATATATATATATATATATATATATATATATATATATATATATATATATATATATATATATATATATATATATATATATATATATATATATATATATATATATATATATATATATATATATATATCTTTTTTTTTTTTTTCAATACAAATGTGTTTTAATAATTCAAGCACCGAGACTTTTCTTCACTTTGGCCTTGACCCTTTCATTCTATAAACTTTTCTACCAACTGAGATCTTCCCAGGTGTTATTATTCTAGCTTAGGTAGGATATTATATGGAAGCTTGTAAGTGATAATTTACAATTCACTTTTGTTTTCATTTTAATTATGTACTTTAATGGTGTATATTTGACTGTTTGACACTGAACTACAGTATTTTATTCTTGACGAGTATTTGTGGAAGAATAACTTATCCTGTAATAATAAAAGCAACCATGACTGCGATTACAATATGAGAGTAATCGATTACGACTGCGATTACTTTGATAAAAATACCTAAGTAATCGATTATGATTGCGATTACACTAAAGTCTGTAATCGATTACAATCGATTACGATTACAGAATACGATTACCCCATGTCTGATCTGGAAGCCACACTCAGTAATGTTATACTGTTGGAGATTTACATGTCATCACACCTCAGAGGATACCCTTGCTCATTTGAGGATGTGCTTAATTTATTTATAATCACCCACAATGTCTTAAGATATCACACACAATGCATCCAACATGATTAAAACTTCCTCCATACTTGGACCTGAGCCCCCCAAACAAGAACATCATATCCTACAGGTAAACAGGATAGCAGCTCAGGGAATGACTCAGAATTAGACGGTGAATCTCTAGATGTACAAAACTCTTCAGGTGATGCATTCAGTTTCCTTCTTGAAGATGACCCCTGTTTTTCAAAAACTGCATCTTGTGGTAAAAGATGGAATGAAGGAAGCTTGATCACTACATAAGGTTCTAGCAAAGGTGGATCCCGTCTATCAGAGAGTGTCAGAAAATCTACTTATATCAAGAGATTTTCTCTAGGGAGAGGACAGACTTCAGACAGCAGCATCAACTTGATGGAACTCTAAAGTTATAATGACTGAGTCCTTAATTGAAAATTCCTGAAGAAAAGTTGGACAAAGTAGAGACTACGTTATCTAAGCCTACCCGAACTTGTCACGATCAGTCTTTGCTTACTGAACTGGCAGGAGTCTTTGCATCTTCTGCTGAAGCAAGAAGTTTCACACAAGGTCAGAACATTTTCACATCTACTGTACTGTACCTCAGTCATATCATGTATCCCAGGGCTGATATTTGTCCAGTAACATGTAATCAGGGCACAGCAGTCATCTTGTACTGAAATTTAAATAGTCAGTCCAAACTTGACTGATGCGTAATGAAAAGCTGCTGCTTTAGACCCCAGGTTCAAAGGTAATTGGTGCATTCATAGTCTAGGTACATATGACTTTACATGCAGCTTGTTTTTGCAAAAAAAGTGGAAAGCTCCAACAAAGAACTAAAGTTGACACAATAAATCCATAAAAAGTAAAAGAGATTCACTCTACCCCAGCCCTAACCAAAATAAGCCAATAGGCGACAATGACCAGCTCTAAGCGGACCAAGCTTTTCCTGCGACCGGAAATGAGTTTCGGCACCAAAAGTCATTTCTATATGGACGTACTCCAGTGCAACATTCCACCCAAGAATCATGGCCCAGGCATAATCATGTTCGGAGTCTGAGCATTTCAAGCGCTTTATAATATTTTTAGCACTTGATGACCTTTGAACCCTTACCTCGCAGAAAAAGGTCATGCATGTACAGAGCACACTTGTAGTACTCATTAACGGATATAAGCATGCAAAGTTTCATTCGATTCCATCCACCTACTGTGAAGTTAGGGAACTTGAAATTCGCAGAATGGCCTACCAGAAGTACAACTTCTGAGTTTCAACACTAATTGCCATTTTGGTATGGAGGTGCTCCAGTGCAACATTCCACCCAAGAATTGTGGCCCTGGTTTAATAATCTTCAGAGCGTAGACGTGATTTTAGCCATTTTCACCGTTTTTGCATTTGATGACCTTTGACCCCTGACCTAGCCAATGTAGCACAGAAGTGTACATTTGAAAGCTGTATTACCAGTCAATGTCTATAAGTATGCAAAGTTTCATTCAATTCCACACAGCAGCGGGGAACTAGGAGGGCATTTTCGAAAACCAGAACTGGTTGCTAGGGACGCTGAGGCCAATTTTCACGCGGATGCCACTCAAAAACTAGATGGGAGAGGAAAAATGGATGGCACAGTTTCGGTAGAGGATTACCTCAAGATTACGCCTAAAGAAGTCAGGGCTTTCTACTCCCATTAGTAATGCTTCTGCAGCTCATAACGTGAAAAGTACGAAGAAAGCTGGTTTTCGGCCGTTGCTAAGCGACGAGTAGTTTCCTAGCAACCAAAACCTTGCAGACACAACTTGGTCATTGGCTGGTCATCATATCAAGGTTTGGTCGGAATCAGTTAATTCTGAAGGGTAGAAGTGCATGCCACAATTAAACAACAAAGAATCCAAGAACACAAGAAAGGAAACGTGACTAACAATAAGGGCAGCATGAAGTTGCCCAAAAAATAACTGTCGCCTTTACGGCCACACTTAGTTAACCGGGTCTTCCCACTTCATCACCCGTGGAAGCAGAACCGAAAAGCAAATTAAACAGCCCTTGTACCTCGGAAGATACCAACTCACTGCATTTCTAAAAATCGCGCGAGACTGATTACTCATACTTATCAGGACTAACTACGCACTGTCTAAGTGTTCCAACCTCATCTCCTCCAGTGACGCACATGTTTAGTACTGGAGGGAAGATCTTGAGTAAACGTTGTAGGCTCAGTGATAAGACGTTTAAGAGGTTAATGGTCATTAAGAATAATGGACTTTTGTCGGAGGCACAAGAGTATCAGTATCCTTTGCAGGTATAGATGTTATTGCATTTATTATGTTATACATACAGTGTGATGCTTTATTTTCTCATGATCCCATTGCCCATTTAATTTACCAGTATCCTGTAGTTTTTATGCATTTCATAAATTTATTTAAAAAGTATCTTTGTCGATTCTCTTTCGTCAGTTCCTCTTGACCACATTACCGTGATATTTAGAACAGTTGCACAGTATCATCAGTTTGTTTCATGTAAACGCGGCATTATTAAAAATATATCTTTCAAACTCTGACGAATAAAAGTGAGGCCTACAAGATTAGACAACAAGAGTCTTGGTGAAGTATGGTACCTTATGCTGTGTTTCTATTGTAACCAGCCTATTAGGAAAACAAACTAATATGTCTACTGCTATACTTAGCATAAGTTTGATATCCCGGTACTGAATACTGGCACCAGTCATGAAGTCATTTACCATTGCCTAACTTTAGTGCGGTACTTGACTAACCAATAGTTACAAGTTATTTTTTTAACGAAGAGTAATCATGAATGCATTCATTAATACTTTCATAAAGTATTCGCATTTGAAGTCGAAGTATTTCTTTGTATTTGTATTCGTATTCTTAGAAATTTGAAATATTTGTCTGCATATTCAAATTATTAGCTCTTGTATTAACTCCATCCGTGGTGTACGGTGTCGCAGTTTTCTTTTAGCTACAAACAGACATTAGATGCCTCTTAGGAGAGTTTCTTTTGATGATGACGATGATGATGATGATTCTGATGATGTCATGAAGGATGCGAAAGAGATCTGAAACTAGCAAGAATGTAAATATCTAATAGATTCTGTTGATTAGTTTCATAATGTCCAGTTGTGTGAAATTACAGAAGCCAGAAAGTACTGCCTACAACAATAAAACATACACAAAATATTGATACAAACATACATAACTGTATATGTAAAAGCCCTATGAGTCATATATGCACACATAAATGAACACCTACATACACAAGACACATAGTACCACACACGCACACACACAAACGAGCGTCAGCACACCCATACACGCATACACACATACACACGCAAGGATCCTATTAATTGAGTCAGTACAGAGGAAGCAATTAAACACACACACACACACACACACACACACACACACACACACACACACACACACACAAACACATGATCTCCAGTCTTTCAAACGCAGTGTCAGGCATCTCGAAATGATCGGATCTTGAATTTGGCTCTATTCTATTTTGTTTTTCTCTTGGAAGGAACAATAATTGCGGGCTCGCAGGCTTTGGTTCCTTCTTCCTTGTATTAAAAAAAAATATATGGACATGCTCGCACACAGACTCATGGACACATACACTCACAAATACACACAAAATTTATAAACATAAACACTCACGCAAATGCACGGAGATGACACGATCACACACACACACACACACACACACACACACACACACACACACACACACACACACACACACACACACACACACACACACATACACACACACACACACACACACACACACACACACACACACACACACACACACACACACACACACACACACACACACACACACACACACACACACACGTGCATGTATATGCACAAACACACACAGGTGGTCACATACAAATATTCAGTAGGTAGCACACACACACACACACACACACAGAAGGGAGTGTGTCAGTGTTAGTTAGGGAACAAATAGAGGTTTGGGAGTAACAGGTAGTTGGTAATTGTTATTGGTAGGCGAGGCAGAGTAGGAAGGTAGGGGGGTAGGGAGGTAGGCTGGGAGACAGTGAAAGGGGGCAGAGAAAAGCATGGGACATATGGAGAAGTAGATAGATGGGAAAGGAAGTAGTGGAGGAGGTTGGGTAAGCAGTAGGGGGTTAGAAAGGGATAGTTAGGGGGGCGGGGGAGAGGTAGGGTAGGAAGGAGGGAAGTAAGGAAGAAGGTAAAGGTGGGACTGGGAGTAAGGGAGGGAGGTATGATGATAAAAAGGGAAGGAGAAGAGAAATCGAGGGAGAAGAAAGAAGTATGAATGGTATTGGGAGGGAAGAAAGGAGGTGACAAGGTAGGAAGGTGAAGAGGGAGGTAAGGGTGAGGCTGAGAGAGAGAGAGAAACGGACGCATGGAAATAGAGAGAAGTGAGGGAGGTAACGGTGAGGTCAGGAATAGGAAGGGAGGTAGAATATAGGAAGGGTGATAGGAGGATAGGAAGAAAGGCAGGGAAATAAAAATTGAGGTAGAGAGAAAGGAAAGGTGGTAGGGAAATGGGGAGAAATAGTAGAGAAACTGGACGGGATGTGGGGATATGGGGAGAAAGGTGGAGAAACTGGAAGAGATGTAGAGAGAATGGAGGGTGGTAAAGAGATAGAAAGGGAGACAAGGAGGCGGTAAGTGTAGTAGGTAGATAGAAAGGGTGAGAGAGAGATGAAAAAGGCGGTTGGGAGATTGGGAGAGTGATAGAGAGATGAAAAAGATGATGGAGAGATGGGAAGGGAGATAAAGAGATTGGTATGGAGATGAGAAGAGTTGTAAGGAGACTTGGAGGGAGATAGGGAGATAAGAAAGAAATCGTGGAGATTCGGAATGATGTGGGGATGAGGTTATTGATGGAGAGGGAGGCAGGGAGATAGAGGGTGGAGGTGGGGTTACTGATGGAGAGGGAGGCAGGGAGATAGGGGGTGGAGGCATGAAGATAGAGGAGGTTGGGGTAGTACTGGAGATAGAGAGCAAGCAAGAGGATAGGAATGTACAGAGAAAGGAAAAGAGGTAGAGGGAGAGAGAGGAAGATGGAGGGGGAGATAGGAAGGGAGGAAATAAGTAGGGGTGGGACTGGAAGGTAGATAAATAGGGAGGAAGGGAGGAAATATGTAGGGGTGGGACTGGGAAGTAGATAAATAGGGAGGAAGGTATAATAGATGGGGAGGCAGCAGTGTACCTGGGAAATATAGAGAAAGGTAGGGACATGGAGAGCAAATGTGATGTAGAGAGGAGAACAAAGATTTAGAGATGGCTATACAGAGGGAAGGAGGAAAACAGATGTAGGGTAAGGGGTAAGGAGTCAGAAATAATCGGAATACAAAGGGGGAAATAGGGACATGTTTTCACTACGAGTACTTCTATTATTGTATTATCTTTTCTCGATTCAAACGAATTTATGAAGCCAGTTAAAGACCTCTCATACTGATGAAATTAAAGAAGCGGAGAGCTAACACCTCCAGTTCGAAAAACCTCTCTGAAACTTTGTCTGGCTATTGCAGGAATATAATTTAAAAAGGCATCATAGGATAAATGAGTGGACTGAAGTAGGGAAAGAGGTAGAGAGATGGGAAGGGAGACAGAGAAGGAGATAAGAAGAATATAGAGAATGAGGTGAATAGGAAAGGAAGTATGAGGAATCCAATAGTTTCACTCGATCCTTTTACTCTGGCCGCTCTTTTGCATGCAGGATGTGCAAACTTTATCAAGATCCTGAAGACAAGCTACCCAGCGTACTAAAAAAATTAATAGCCTTACTCGAAAAGTCGATGTACTGGAGGAATTTATCCTGAGTAACATTAGAATCAGCGTCTAGGGGAACGTCGCTGCTCGGTCAACAACAGGTTCTGTCCAGGATGACACAACTGTTGACCCTCCTCCTCCGACTGCAGCTAACCCTCCCCCACCAGACAGGATGAGTTGCATCCAGTGCAGAATGGCGCAAGGGCAGCGAGGACAAGGAGCATCATTCAAGTAACTACATACAATAGCTTTATCACTGTTGAAGATATAGAGGAACAGCCCCATGTGGCACGAATTGAAGGAAACTCCCTCAACAGTGGTGTGGTGGTTGAATTTTGCGGCAGGGCACGCTCAAAACATAAGCGTTTTTGTATCACAGCTGCCGGACTAGACGACGTACAGATACCGTATTTGAAGACGCAATGAGCGATAGCCTTATCATTATGTACATGTGTCAGTTATGACATATGAACCTGATCAATGGAACTAAAGGAATACAGAAAGATGACCCAGCATTACAAGTAGTAAACTGATAACATTCTATTTTCAGGCCTACTTTAAGAATCAATGCAGGGAATGTCTTCTTTAGCCATGCGTTCATTAAAAATAGCAGGATTAAATCACTTTCCTTACAGGAAGGCGTGGAGTTCATAGACACACAGAACCACTTTTACGAGCAACAAACATTATTTTCAAATCGCGAACCACACCTAAACGCCATTGGTTCTGTCCATCTATAGTGATTGGTTCAGTGACACGGTATATTTTTCCTGGAGAAAAAGCAATCACCAAGGAAGGTGAACACACCAACCAATGTAGATCATATCATTCAACCTGATAAAACCATAGGGAACATAATCTTCCCAAATCATAGAGGAAAATACATGAAAGTTCCTCTCGTAAATGTGCATGGTCTGTGTAATAAATTTTATGATTTAGAGGTTCATGTCTTTGCTGATGATTAGAATAGAGCAGGTGGTGGTGTGTTGTTATATATTTAATCAGGATTCAATCTTAGTCATAATTACCAAGTAATCTATTGAAAGCATCGACAGCATTTACCCTTATCTTAAAAATTAATCTTGTCATAAAATCATACTTGGGTTATTTTTTCGGCCACCCGGACAGTCACTCAACAGTGACAGTGAAATCTACAGTGGAACTGCTGATATCTCTTGTATGCAAAGCTCAGTAATATTTGGCAAGTTAAATTTACCAGTTCCAAAAATGGGGAGAAGCTCTATCCTCGAACACAGGGTTAGACCTATATACAAACTTGCAAGAAAGTTCACTGCATCAGCTCGTAAATTATCCAACATCCGGAGCTAACATCTCAGACTCGTTTTAGTAACATCAGAAAAATTGGTGTGCAACATTATTGTAGGAAAAGAGTTCAATTCAAGTGATTATCGTATTGTTACATTTAACCTTAAATTATGTGAAGGAAGTATCAAGGCAAGCTTGAGAAAGTGACAAACTATAAGAGAGGTAATTTCAGTAAATTAAAAGCAATTGTATGTGCCAATGATTGACATTCCATCATCACAATGTTAGATATCGATGATGCATTTTTTTTTTTTTTTACAGAAACTCTCAAAACACCAGTCAAGTTATGTAATCCAATGCACAACAGAAAGTCTGCCCCCCCCAAAAAAAAAATCTGATGCAAATGGTTGACCTCTGATATCAAACACTGCCTATTACCAAAAGAACTTGTACACAAAAATTATAATGCCACAAGGAATCAAAATGATAAAAAAACAATTATGGTCGTCTTCAAAGAAATCTAAGAAATTAATGAAGCAAAGTAAAAAAAAAAATACCTGAGGCTTATATTGCTAGTATCAGTATATTGTTATGCCACTAGGATTATGTTAGTCATTTATATAATTTATGGAGATGTGAGGAACACTCCAGAAATTCAGTGTTATACCATAAAATTAGGTCAATGTTTTATATCTGGAGATGTGAGGAACTTTCTAGAAATGCCACCATGTCTGATTTTGTTTCTTTCATATCTTAGGAATAGTCTTTGCCATTCTTGTTGTTGTGCATTGCTAATTTAAGAGCATTATTGTGTGAAAAAGTGGGTTCTCTCCCAAGCTCTATAATATTCAATGTTGTGCTAGTGGTAGGGGGGGGGGGTAGTTAAAGGGATTGTCTAACCTCCGAGACAGTTAGTAATAGGCAGTCAGACAGTGTGGCTCAATGAGCCAGTGGCAACTAGTTTGTACACAGCAGACGAGAGAAGTGACAAACAGCGAGCACTGGTCAGTTAGTCAGTGGCTGACAGACAATAAGAGAGTCAGTAATGGACAGAATCAGTGAGTCAGGCAGTGAGTCAATCAGTGAATGGACAATGAACATGTAGTAGTGAATGGACAATGAACATGTAGTAGTGAATGAGGATGGAGGTAGAGTGAGGGAGAAAAGCCACTGTGTTTTGCAAATGTACCACAGCTGTGCGTGGGAGGAATAATTCCCTGAAGTGTTCAGTGACCTTTCATTAACATTCTAGCTTGCCAACTCGTCGGTTTCGATGTATATACAAGCCCTATTGTGTAACAGATTGGTATCAGGAGTGGGATACGTTTTGAGAAATGGATACACATGGACAGGCTGCCAAAATGGCGAACATGTCTCTAGGTAGTAATAGTAGTTGTTGTTCCCTAGGCAGTCTGGCCGAACAGCCCCGAGTCCCTTAGGAAGGCCATGGCCGAGACCGGGCTTTCCCACACAGCTCTCAAAGAGTGTAAGTTGTGTTGTTGGCGTAGGTGATGGTGTGCGATGCAGTCTTCCATAATGTGCTTAATAGTATGGGGTGCTGTGTTGCATCCTGGACAGGCATCAGCGACGGAGTCATCCAGCCTCTTTTGGTAGCTTAAGAGGGCTGGATGGTGCCCACATCTCAGCCTGGCCAGGTGGACCCTGTCCTCACGAATGAGATTGGATTCAGAAGGATGGATGTCAGGAGGCCATGCATGCAGCTGTGTGTTGTCTTTAAATGACTGAATGGAGCGGCAAATGATCTGAGTGTGGATATGCTTCTGGAAGCTGGCCTGAGGTGGGCGAGGGGGGAGAGATGACAGTATTTGTGTATGGTATCGTGTGCTGGGTGTTGTTTTGATGTTCCTTGGTGTGGGTGGATGTGCTGCCATGTAATATAGTGGATGTTGTGGGTTTGTGGAGGCTGCAGCAAGAAACTGGGTGCCTCTCATGTCTAGGTGATCCTTGACTTTGAGGACTTCGGTTTCTTGATGTAAGTGGTCTGTAAGTGTAGTAGCTGTGCAGCCTGTGATTATTTTTAGGGCCTTGTTCTGTATGGTCTGTAGAGTGTTGTAGTGTGTTTTGGTCAGGTTAGAAGCCCAGGCAGGGCTTGCATAATTCATCACTAAACGTATGTATTATTTGTATACTGTGGTGGTGGTTTCTTTGTTGTGTCCGAATGTTGTATGGGCAAGTGACCTCAAAGCACTGAGTCTTGGTGTTATTTTATTTTTAATGTTTGTGGTGTGTTGTTTAAATGACATTGATTTATTGTATGTTACAACAAGGATTTTGTGTGTGTGTGTGTGTGTGTGTGTGTGTGTGTGTGTGTGTGTGTGTGTGTGTGTGTGTGTGTGTGTGTTAGGGGAGTGTTCTTTATGGTGAGGTGTGGGATGTGACTGTGTTCTGCCTCTCCAGTTTGTGAGAAGGGTCACTGTAGATTTGGCTGGGGCTATTTTGAGCCTGTTTGTGGTGAATCATTCATGTAGTGTGTTGAGGTAAGGTTGAATGATGTGTGCAGCTGTGTTTGCATTTTGGTGCGTACGTGTAAGTGTTATATCATCTGCATAGGAAGCTATGTGTATCTGTGGTGTGTGGGGTGTGGGTATGTCGTGCATGTATAGGTTAAAGAGTGTACGGGACAAAACAGATCCTTGGGGAACGCCGTTTGTGAAGTTTGTGATGTTAGAAGACTGACCGGCAAATGTTACGTGTGTACATCTGCCTGCTAAGTAGTTTGCCAGCCATCTTTTTGTGTTATTGTGCATGTTTTTGTTGAGCATTTTGTTTGTGAGGTTGTGGCAGGGGATGGCATCATAAGCTTTGCTAATGTCTAGTGTGATTAGGAATGTACTGTGTGGTGGCCTAGCTGAATTCATCCCATCGAAAACTCTCTGTGTAAGGTCTGTAAGAAGGGTGTTTGTGGAGTGTAGTGGCCTAAAGGCATGTTGTGACTGGGCTAGGGGAATGTGAGGTGTGAATAGTTGTAGTACCAGTCGTTCGGTGACTTTGGAGGGGGTGCAGAGGAGTGTGATGGGGCAGTGTGACGAGGGTAACCTGAGGTCTGTGTTGGGTTTAGGGATAGTGATGATAATGCCATGCTTCCAGATGTTGCGTATTATGTTGTATGAGCAGCTGTAGTTTGATATGTTGGTGAGTGCTTGTATGCCTTGTGGTCCAAGGTGTTTTAGGTGAATGTTGCTTATGTTGTCTGGTTCACAGGCAGATGAGTGCTTGAGGTTGTTATGATGTGCATCATCTGGTTGTAAGTGAAAGGTGCGTAGTCTGGCTCTGTGGGGAACTGTCTCTTACGTCAGATGATACGTCGGTCTTCGGGATGGGGGTTTAGATGGCTGACTTGTGAAAAGTGATTGATGAGAATGTTTTCTTGTTGTTTGTTTGAGGGTATGGTGTCTGTTGTTGTGATGGCAGCGTGTGATTGTGTGGTGTTGCTGTTGGAAAGTGTGATGCTGTTTAGTGTTTTGTAGAGTTTGCTGATGTTTGTTTTGTGGTCAAGTGTTTGGAGGTAATTTTTCCAGTTTAGTGTTTGCTGTTCTGATATTTTATTGTTTATTTCAGTGTCGAGTTCTTGTATTTGTTGTACGGTGTCTTGTGTGTGGGGTGTTGGGGAGTGTCGCAGTGTGTCCCGTTGTCTGATGAGGCCTTGAATTTCTGGTGTGAAGTTGGGGTTGTGTCTCTTTCTGTTGCCTCTAGGGATGTGTCTTTTGTCTGCGTTTTGTATAATTGTATTGAAAGTGTGCACAGCGGTGTTGATGTTTGTGATGGGTGTACTGTTTAGTGTTTCGAAATGTTGTTCTGTTTCAGTTACAAAGGCCTCCCAGTTGGTTCTCTTATAATTAGTGTATGTGTGTTTGTGGCCAGCTGGGGTGATTCTGGTTTTGGTAGTGATGATGATTTGGAGGTGATCAGAACCTTGGGTTTTGACCACTCTCCATGATGTAGTGGGGGCGAGGTTTGGGGAGCAAGTGATTTCTGGAGATGATGGGAGGAAGAGGGCTTGGTATGTTGGTCTAGATTGTTCAGTATGAAAAGATGATCTGTCTGGGATTGTAGTACCTGCCCTCTGTCTGTGTCAGGGTTGTTGACATGCCAAGCCGACGACTTGGCGTTGAAATCACCACCCAGGATGATGTTGGGTATGTTAGTGATGTGGTGTAACTGTGGGGAGTACTTGTGTGGTACTGTGGGGGACGACTGGGGAGGAATGTATATGTTAGCGATTGTTATGTGTGATTTGTTACCAGTGCGTATTTTAACTGATTGTATTTCTGTTGTGGTGTCATGAGGGGGGAGAAGTGACTTTGTGTGTGCACTGGTATCTGCAAAGTTGATGGATTTGTGTACCAGGGTGATGAGTCCACCGCCACTGCCGTCGGCCCGGTCTTGTCGAATGGTGGTGAAATTATGAAATGTTGGTGTTTTCTCTGCTCTGTGTAGTTTTGTTTCTTGTAAGATGGCAATGTGTATGTTCTGTTGTTTGATGAAATTGTGTGAGTTCATGTTTTTTGGTGTTTATGCCATCTATGTTTAACTGAAGGATGTTTATGTTGTGTGTGCGATGTGTGTTGGCTGCTGCAGCACGGGGGGGAGGTGGTGTGCGTGGAGGGGAAGGGGTAGGAGGAGGTTGTGATGGAGGTAAGGGTTGAGGTGGATTAGGATGGGTTGAAATGGGAGGAGTTGGGGGACTGGATTGTGTGGGAAGGATCGGTGGGTTTGGCTGTGGAGGTGTGAAGGAAGTAGGAGTATGATTGGTAGGGGGGTTGGTGAGTGGGGGGAAGGAGCATAAGGAGCAAGTCCTGGTGTTTGTGTAATGTTTTCTGGATGCAAGTGTTGTGCAGGTGTAATGGGTCCAGTTCTTGCAGGAATTACACTTTGTATGCCAGCTCGACGTGATAGGTTTTGAGCATGTTGGACATACGTACTTATTGGTGGGTCCTGGATTGCTCTCATTGTCCCCGGCTAGAAGAAGTCGTCGAGAAATGACAGCCGGGGAGTCTGAGAGACTCTAGGTAGATGTACTTGCAGTATTGAAAGCTCAGCAAGAAGAACAAAACAAAGATGTACTCTTACTGTTGAAAGCACATCATCAAGAACAAAAGAAATATTATAATGAACAAACGAGATATTGAGAGGAACAGCAAGAATAATATAAGAAATATCTATATGAACAAAAAGAAGTCCAAGCACAACACTATGCAGAACTAGAGGAACAGCTAAGTAGGCAGAAACAGTAGCTTCTCCAGCTATGTGAGGAGTTGCAGGATGGAACCAGGAAACTGAAGCAACAACAAGAGGTGATGTATGGCAAGGCAGCAAGAATAAGAGACCAGGAAAGAGAAGTACGGGCAGGGGTTTCCTGTATAGTGTAAAATAACGTGAGAAGTGAAAAACAGGAAGTGGCCAACAGGTCAAAATCCTTGAAAAATGTTTGGTTGACAGTCAGCACCCAGCACACCCCATAGGTGCCGGTAACAGGTGAGTAGAGGAGGAGAGTGAGATGCTGAATCCCAAGGCCCCTGAATATGTCCCTGTAAGTCACAAGTGTTGCTCAAGGAGGTATGCATATGCCAGTGAAGGAAAACCTTCAGGATTTTGATGGCAAGGTGTCTTGGGAGGTTTATTGTGCCCAGTTTGAGCCCTCGGGACAACTGGCAGTGTGTGATTCAGCTGACCACCAGCCTTAAAGGTTCTGCTGTGGAAGTTCTTGAACAGCTGAACGAGGTAAATGGGGGTGACTGCAATAAGCTGCCACAGTCCCTGTAGCAGAGATATGGGACAGAACACCAGGGAGAAATCTTCAGGTCCTGGTTCTGGATTTGCACCTGGATGAGAGGAGCACCTATACAAGAGCTGGCCCAGGACATCGAGAATTTGACTCATAAGCCTTACCCAAGAGCCAATTCTGACTTCCTGATGCTGCTGCTTTGGGACCAGTTCATCGATGCCCTGGACAGCCCCTAACTGAACATTTAAGTGAAGCGAGCCAAACCAGGGAGCCTCCAGCAAGCACTGGTCTTGTGTCTGAGTCCTACTTCAAGTCCAGCTACTCAAGCTTCCACATTGAACTTTAGTTCCGGCATCAGGTCATGTAAGGCCTCAGTCAAGAGCATGGATACATCTAAAGAAGCATGCTTCTACTGTGAGAAGACAGGGCATGAATGCAAGATTGCTACAAGAGGAAGAGAGATCAGCAAAAAGATGATGGCATCAAAATCAACAAGACGACAGAGTGTTGGGCTTGCAGACAACAGGAAAACCTGAAAAATGAGTGTAAATGGAAGACCCAACAAGAGAAGATGGAGTAGGCCCTTCAAGGTAGAAACTAAAGAAAGCTTGTGCAATGGGGCAGCATCCAGCCTATACTAAGAGTGCCCTACATGTGACCTTGTACAAGAAAGCTACATCAGCCACTTATCAGGTGGCTGGTGAGATTGAACGAGTAGCATGGCCGATGGTTGTCAACACTAAATCATAGAAGAGTTTGGTGTGGCTGGATGTGGTGGGTCATCAGCAGCTTCCAGAGACTTTGTTGTGGCTCTATGGAGTCACAGGGCACTGTTCTGAGTTCAGGGGACCAGTGGGTGTCAGGATACGGCTGGGAGGGAAGGAAGAGACCCTGGACGTGGATGTTGCCGACATCAAGGACTCTTGCTTCCTGGGCTTAGACCACCTGGTGTCCCATCAATGCCTACTTGATTTCTACTCAGTGTGAATGCAGCTAGAAGGAAGGAGTTTTCTGCTCAGGGCTGTGGGGCATGGAAGTCTACCAGTGATGACCAGATGCACTACAATTTCCCTCCAGAGTTAGAGATACTGCTGTCCTGTAAGATGTACAGCACTCTGCACACTGCCCTGGGACTGGTGGAGCACAGAAGCCATGGCATGAGAGAAGAGGGAGTGGTGATGGGCAGGACCTTGGCTGACCCTGCAGCAGAGGAACTACCCGTTGCCTTAGCCAACTTTTCACTTTATCCTTAGAAGATGCATTAGGGTACGGTTGTGGAGTTGTGTCATCGTCCATCAGGAGCCACCAAGCAGTGCATGCAAAAGGAGTATGGTTATGTCCTTGGAAGAACTACCCCATCACTTGCAGGACCTATTTGCCAGAGTGCCCAGTGTCAGGAGAAACCGCAGATGGAACAGCTGAAAAGGCACTTGGTGAAGTGCACTGATGTATTTTCCACAGGAGACCTAGACCTGGGATGCACTGCCCTGGTGGAATTCTGCATCAACATGGTTGATCATTGACAGATAAAGCAAACCCCTTGAAGGACAGACCCAGCCCACCACCTGGAGATGGAGAAGGTGATGGGAGATCTATGCTGATAAGGCCTAATTGAAAGGTCCCCCAGTCCATAGGCATCTGTAGTCATGCTGGTGAAGAAGAAGAAGGGTGCTTCCTGAAGGTGTTGTGTGGACTATTGGGTCATCATTGACGTCACTGTCAAGGACTCGTACCCACTGCCAAGAGACAACACCACTGATGTTCTGGTTGGACCAAAGTGATTATCAATGCTGGACCTGAAGTCTGGGGACCACTAGCTTATGATGACAGATGCAGATAAGAAGACGGCTTTTTGTATGGCCAGGCACTCTTGACAGTTTAAGATTATGCCTTTCAGGCTGTGTAACACTCCAGCCACTTTCAAGTGTCTGATGGAATGGGTACCAGAAGCACTACTTTGGAAGGCAGCCCTGATCTATCTGGATGATGAGATCATTTTTGGCAAAACCTTTGAACAAGAATTGGAGAAGCTGACCAACCTCTTTGATCGATTCAAGACTGCACACCTTAAGCTTAACCCCAACAAGTGTTGCCTGTTCCAGAAGGAAGTCCAATATATTGGCACGTCGTGAGAGAGTCGGGAGTGCACACTGTCCCTGAGAAGGTATTTGCACTAAGGGATTGGTTTGTGCCAGCCAGTGTAAGGGAGCTGCGGAGTTTCCTGGGTTTGAGCTCCAACTATTGCCGGCTTGTGAAGAACATTGCGACCATAGCAGTGCCATTACACTGGCTCTTTTTATTCTTTTTTTTTATGTGTCCAACTCTGGGCAAAGGCTTCAGGGCCAATTTCTCGGGGGCAGTGACCTATTCCTAGCCCCAGTAGTCCTCTTACACTACTCGGCACTAACACCCACCATCCATATTGAATACATGCTAGGGCTGTCTCATACAGGACTGGTGTATTGGTATCATGAAGAAGAGACACACGTTTTCATGGAGTGAATTAACTGATGACTCCTGCAACTGGCTGAAAGAGGCTTTGAGCAGTATGCCAGTGTTAACATATCTGGATCTCTCAAGATCATTCATTTTGTACTGTGATGCCAGTGATGTCAGAGTTGATGGTGTGTTCTCCCAGGAAGTTAATGAGGTAGAGAAAGTGGTGGCATACTAAACCAGGAACCGTTCCACTCTTATTGTATAAGTCAGGCTTCATAATCTATATCAACCATGCTGTGCTGAGGTGGCTGAAGTCCCTCAAGAACCCCGAAGGACAGCTAGCCCAGTGGATTGGAGAGATGGGGCAGCGTAACTACACTATTGTTCATCGAAACAGACATCCATGGAAATACCAACAACTTGAGCTGGAGACCATACCTCCTAGGAGGCAAGCATTGCAGCCTCAGAGAAAGTAGCATGAAGAAATGTTGCTGTACAGTAGTGGAGCCAGAGAGCCTTGCAACTTATATGGGAATGCTGCAGCTGGAATATCAGGATCTGCAACCAGCTGTGGAGTTCCTGAGCCAAAGTTCAGTGCACCCAGTGTGGGAGAGGATCTCTGGGTTGAGTCCTGTTACCAAGACTTTGTGGAATCAGTGGGATACTCTATGGCTGGACAACAAATAATTGCAGCACCACTGGATAACTCCTGATGGACTTCATAGCTAATGGTTGATGGTACTGCCAAAGAAGTTGTGGGTGTCAGTTATAGAGGAGATGCATAACAGCAAAACCACTGGACACCTGGGAGTGAAGAAGACCCTGAGCTACCTGTATCGAGGGTTCTACTGACTGAAATACAAAAGGATGTGGATGAGTAGTGCCGAGCATGTGATGTCTGCTGTGAGAAGAAGGGACCCAAGAGGCACCCGTGTGCGCCACTGTACCTATACCAGTCTGGAGCTCCAATGGGGAGGGTTACAGTAGACAATGTTGGACCTCTACCTCCCATGACAGATGGAAAAACATCTGCATGGCAATGGACAATTTCCCCTAGTGACCAGAAACTTATGCCATCCCAGATCAGGAAGCCACTACTGTTGCAAAGGTGCTGGTGGACCAGTTTTTCTGCTATTTTGGTGGTCCGAATGAGCTCCAGTCAGACCAAGGAAGTAACTTTGAGTGTGCAGTCTTTGCCAAGTGTTGCAAGTTGCTGGGCACTGGGAAGACCAGGACTACACCACTGCATCCCCAGTCAAATGCAATGGTGAAAAGATTCAGTTGGATGCTGGGGCAGGAGTTGGCCAAGCACTTGGAGGGACAGGCAGAGTAGGACCATGTACTGCCTGCTCTGCTGATAGCCTACAGCTCTGCAGTCCTTGAGGCTACCGGATACTGACCAGTGAAGATGATATGCTGGAGTGAATTGCAGCTGTCAATATACCTGCTAACCCAAAGGCCTCCAGTGGAAGGTCTCCCAAAGGAAACTTCTGATTTTGCTTAAAATCTGGAGAAGAGAATGCATGAGGTGCGCTGTCAAGTTCAAGGGATGCTGAAGTTCTCCAGTGAGGCTATGAAATGGGGATTATGACTTGAGAGCTAGCCAGATCAGTTTCAACGCAGGATGCTGAGTGTGGCTCTACAACCTCCAGAAGATGAAGAGCCAGTTTCACAAACTTCAGTGTACCTGGGAAGGACTATAAATGGTGGAGAACCATCTCTCAGACGTGACCAACAGGATAAAAGGGGAGAGAAGAACCAGGCCGAAGACTGTTCATGCCAATCGCCTGCGGAGATACCATGGACCTGAAGTACATTTGGAATGAAGCCGAAGACGTGCTGGACATCGAAGATGAAAGGAGGGCCAAGAAGAGTGACGGAGTCACTGACAGCACTGGTGATCCAGGTCTTCTTACCGTAGGCATGGAGGCGGTCAGCCTTCCATTGCTCGATGCTCAGGAAGCTGCAGTTACCATGGGTATCTCGGTGGACGGCTTGGGAACAGAGGATGTGCAGGACTCCATGGCACCTAGGAGGGAGAGGCAATGGCGACGACCTGCTAGGTTAGATGGTTATCATGTATATACTTGTACATGGTAGGATTTGGGGTTGTGTTGGGGACGACACAGTTTTGAGGGAGGGGCAGTGTTATGTCGGTAGTATTAGGTTAGTGATTTACATGTGGAGATGTGATGAACATTCTAGAAATTAAGTGTTATGCCATAGGATTACGTTAATGTTTTATATCTGAAGGTTTCAGGAACAATCTAGAAATATCAGTATCTCTGTTTGATCTTCTTTCTCCCTTCCCTTAGGAATTAGCTCTTGTAATTACTGTTATTGTGTGCTGTTAATTTAAGTGCATTATTGCATGAGACAATGCGACTTCTCTCCTAGATTCTAGATTATTCTGGGCTGTGCTAGTGGTTGAATGGGGTGTATTTATGAGGGCCATCCCATCTCCAAGACAGTTATAATGGGCAGTCAGACAGTGTGAGTCAGTGAGCTAGTGGCACTTAGTTTGTGTATGGCAGCCAGTTGAAGAGGAGCAACAGAAGGTTACAGAGTGTTAATCAGTTAGTCAGTGGTGGATGGACATTGACAGAGCAGTTAGCTATAATTTATAAGAGTCATGTGCGCTCTCAGCTTGAATATTGCTCACCCTTGTGGAATGGTTGTGGAGAGGTTGCATTAAGACAACTAGACAAAATTCAGAACAAAGCTGTTAGAATCATTAACAACCCTGCCATTACATATAAACTACCTCCCCTGCAAGTAAGAAGGAATGTTGCCTCCCTTGCATTATTTTACAGATATTTTTTTGGCAAATGCTCAGACGAAGTTGCGTCCATGGTGCCACCTCTCCATGCCTTCCCTCATGCTACATGGGCATCTGGTAGCGCTCATGACTGGAATGTCACTCAACCATATTGCAGAACTTCTGCCTATCAGAATTCTTTCATTCCCCGAAATGCATCTCTCTGGAACTCGCTTCCCCAGAGTTGTTTTCCTCCAAATTTCAACCCACAACTGTTCAAGTCTAACTGTTACAGATATTTTATGAACAGAGGACACCAGTAATCTGGTGTATGGATTATTTTTTCCCCCCCATTTGTTTTTCCTTCCTCCGTTCTCTTATTAAAAAAAAAAAAAAAAATGGACGGAGTCAGTTAATGAGTGAGTCAGACAATGAGAGTTATCACTGAAGGATGAAATGGTCAATCAGAAAGTCACTGAATGACAGTCAGTAAGTGAACGAACAATGAGCAAGTAGTACTGAGTGTGGACAGACGTAGTGTGAGAGAGAGAAAAGTCACAGAGTTCTGCAACTGTTTCTCACCTGTGCATGAAAGGAATAAAACCCTGAAGTGTTCAGCAGCCTTTCATTAACATTCTGGTTCGTCTATGTGTCATTCTTGATGTATCTATGAATTCTGTGGTGTAACAATACCAAAGGACTTTCCAGCTACACTAGAAGCAAAACGGTAATAACTCCAACAATCAGACCCCTAATCACAGATAACAGATGATGAAACTAAGATAGCAAGAATTCTTAATACTTTCTTTACATCAGTATTTACAACAGAAAATATAAGTAGGTTTCCTGCAGTTTCCGCAGCTCCTTTAGAAGAAGGTTACATAATAAAAAATACTGCAATTAGTGAGATAGATGTACTACTTGCAGTCAGTAAAATTAAGATTAATAAAACACAGGGATGAGACAAAATATTTCCACATGTATTAAAAGAACAGCAGAAAGAAACATCAAAGCCTTTAACTGAAGTATTTAACATATCGCAAAAGAGCTGTAAGGTGCCACATGAGAGGAAGCTTTCAAATGTAACCCGGGCATTTTAAAAAGACAACGAAACAGCCAGAAAACTACCGCCCAATGAGTTCAACATTAGTGGTTTGTAAATTCCTAAAAACTATTATTAAAGACAAGTTTTTGCAACACATGCAAATAAATAATCTCATTAAAGATTGGCAACATGGTTTTCGGAATAATCGCTCTTGCCACACGTATCTATTGGACTTTTCCAGCGACATAATGTTGATGTCGTCTGTCTCGATTGACAAAGTTCTACACAAGAGACTCCCTCAGAAGCTACGGGTACATGGTTTCCGTGGCAGTGTGCTCTGGTGAATTGAAGACTGGCTTACCAAACAGAAGAAATGAGTTGCAATAAATGGGAAGGAATAAGACTGGATAGACATTTCAAGTGGAGTGCCACAGGGTTCAGTGTAGGTTTATTTCTTATTTTATTATATATGAATGATACTGATGAAGGATTATCTTGTAAGATTTCTAAATTTGCCAGTGATAATAAAGTATCTGGCTGACTGTTAGCTTGTTTTTATGTTTTTCTTGGAGGGAACAACCTTGCAAACTTCTACAGTAGCCTGTGACTACTTCTTCCCTGTATTAAAAAAGGTAACAGAGACAGACACATCATTGCAACGGCAGGCAATTGAAGCAGCTCTTGATGAACTATTTAATTTGGCACAAACGTTGCAGATGGTCTTCAGTAAATGTAAAGTGGTAAACACTGGCAGTACAAATATAAGGGCCAAGTATACCAAAAAATACTGTTCAACTTCATAGTGTAAACTATGAAGAAGTCTTAAGAGTTAAAGTAACATGTGATCTGAAACCAAGACAACAATGTACGGTCTGTTAAAAAGCCAATAAGCTGATTACATTCATATGCTAAGCATTTGAACACAAATTGGAAAATATCATTCTCACCTTGTATAATTCCTTACTATGCCCATAATTGGAATATTGCATTCAATTCTGCTAGTCTTATTAAAAATAGATGGAGGATATTGAGAGAGTACAGCAAATGGTGACAGTATTGATACTTAAATTGAGAAATAAACTAAATGAGGAATGATTAAAGAAGGTGAATATGTTTATCGTAACTAAGTGCAGATTACGGGGACATTTAATTAAAGTATAAATAATATTCAAAGAGCATGACAATACAGCTGTCGAAAGTGCTTTACAGTATATCAGTCACATTATGCAAGAAGCAATGGACATAAAATCGTTGACAAGCGTTTCCACTCACATGAAACTGAACACTTCAATCGACTTTTTATTATGTGGAAGAAGACGCCTCCTTTTATGGTTAACTGTGATACAATGCTGTATTTCAAAAACACTTGGGTAAGTATTTGTCTTCCAATCCCATGCTAAACACGTTTACGTCTGAGTAATACGTATATAAACAAGTGGCGCCAGGCACACCAAACCTCATCTGACAGCATTTATTTTATTGTTGTTAAATGCTGGCTCGTTTCTGTCATTTAGTGTCAGTGCACAATTAAAGTCTAAAGTAATGGCGCAAATGTTTTCAAGTTACGCCCTCTGAAAATCCGTGATCTTGCATTTGACCTTTCAAGGTCACTCACGGTCAAAGGTCATGCTGCCAAACGAAAGCCCATATAAGACTCCTATATTTTGGTAATAGTAAATATATCTTCAACGAGTTTCGAGTTATAGCCCTCTGATTATCCGTGACCTTGAGTTTGACCCCTCAAGTTTACTTAAGGTCAAAGGTGAAGGTACCAATTAAAAACTCAAATGGGATTTCCTATATGTTGATAATAGTAAATATCTCTTTATCTTCAACCAGTTTCAAGTTATAGCCCCTGAATATCCGTGATCTTGATATTGACCTTTCAATGTCATTCAAGGTCAAAGGTCTTGATGCAAAAAAAAAAAAAGCCCATATTACGGGTTCCTCTATGTTCCTAATAGTAAATATCTAGCATCAACTGTTTTCAAGTTATAACCCTCTGAATATCCGTGACCTTGAGTTTGACCCTTCAAGGTCACTCGATTACCTCAAAAATTAAATCACTTTCTTTAGGGACCAGTGCTCACATATCCTGGAAGTTTCATGTAATTTCATTCAGCCGTTATTCCGTAATGTTGCTAACAAACAAAGAAACAAACAAACTCGACCAAAAACAATAACTCCTCGGGTTCCGTTCGGGCAAGGTACTTAAGATGTCTAACAGTTCAAAACATGGAGGACGCTCCAGTAACCTTAGAACAACAATGACATTTTCTTTAAGTTAGCCAGATGTGTTTCTCTTGCAGGTTAAGATAGTACAGGATATGATTTCCTCTCTTTAATATGAAATTCTCATGACAGCTTTTCTATGCTATATCGTGTTCCTTCTCATTAATTCCTGCTAGAGGGTTTGGTGGGTGTGACTGAAGTAGGGAAGGATCTATGGAGAATAGGAGAGAAGTAGGCAAAGAGATACGGAGAATGGGAGGGACGTATGGTTGAACGTAGGGAGATAAGGAAGAAAGTATGGAAGGACGCAGGGAGATAAGGAAAGAGGTAGGAAAGGAGGTAGGAAAGGAGGTAGGGAGATGGGGAGGGAAGTAACGTAGGAGATAAGGATATGGACGAGGAAGTAGGAAGGAAATATGGAGATGAGGTGGGAAGAAAGGACGTAGGGAGATGGGGAAAGTTGGAAGAAATTCAAAGGAAAACAAGCATTCATATACTCAATGATCCTGCCAAGGTCATTTTTACATGATTAAGCCATGACTGTTGTTTAGTCTATACAATCAAGAAGAGGTTCGAAAAGTGGAATTCCCCTCCCCCCCCCCCACACACACACACTTATACATCACTGTCAAAACGAAGCTAAAGACCTGCCTTGTCTAGAAAGGACATTCGCAGACGCTTAGTAAAGAAGATGGAGAGGATCAGGTGAATAGAGCATAAATGTTAAATATTACTTCTTTTGAAAAATAAAAACAATCACAAAACAACAGCTGAAATTAATCCAGTATTTCAGCCGTCAATGTACACGGCGACGTGAAATAATAAAAAGTACGAATCTATGCTGACGGAATAGTTTTCTAGCTGTATTTTACATGTACTGATAGCACCAACAGCTGTTTCTGGCAGCTCGTTCCTGTGTTCCATTTTACGAATAATAAAAGTAATTTTCATGGCACTTTCATTACATCTTCCGCTTTTGAGTTTCACTGCAGGTGCAGAACGAGTCTGTAACTCGAATATGCCTTCGCGGTTGAGGCTGTCTGTTTTACTTAGAATTTGAAATACTTGAGCAAGCTCTCAAAATCTGTATCAGAGTATGTTGGTAATTGTATAATAATGACATTGCAGTCCAAGATAAAAAGCTAGCGTTTGTGAAAGCTGCACGTGGAAAGCCTGTCAATACCGCAGTAAAGTATGCAATAACCGACACCAATATTTCGTGGAATTTAAAACCACAAATCAAATCCTCGGTAAAATCTTATCATAAAATCTTATTCGTCACAAATGTTTGCAAACCCTCCACTCTAATCCTGCTTCCTCCTACTACTCAACCATCATCTTATCAGGCTGGAGTCATTCCAAACCTATAATGGTAATATATATATATATATATATATATATATATATATATCCCAGGGCAGGATCCTATAGCTACCTGCTACATCCCCAGGCGGCAGATTGCAGGTCTAGTAGATATACAAGGTACCGACTTAGACGGCACAGACCACAGTAGCCACTATAGATATACTGTATAGGACTCCACTAAATATACACAATATGGCTGCACAAAAGATTACATCTCACCAGTAACAATGTGGCAATGATGTGAGACTGCCAGGATCCCCACAACCAAACATGAATTCTACTGGTACTGGTTATATTACGTGCATTCCTTTTTGATTATCATCTGCTAAAGGTTCAGTCACACAGAAGGTGAGTAGGTACTTTTTTGGCAAAATCAGAAAAGGATATTATGCAAACTTAAATCTACGAAAATCTGCGTATACAATGTAAGAAGATTACAGAGTTAATACTTTAATGAGTTGAGAATATTAGTTGGGATATTTTAGATCTGAGTGAGATCCACAGAAAAGAAGAAAATTTTAATCAGCTTCAAGAAAGCAACCACCTATATTACTGCAGTAGAAGCTAGAATGAAAGAATTAGTGATAAGGGATTTCTAATTAACAAAAATTTTGCAGAGAACATTGTTAAATTCAGCAGTCTGATGAATATCATGGACTGTACTTAGAGTATGCAAGAGACACCCTGAAAGTAATAAAAGTATATCCACCCACCTCTCAAAGCACAGATGAACAAATAGAAAGATTCTCTGATGACGATTCCCAGATTAAATAGAAAAGAACAGGCATACTATATTCATGGGAGATTTAATGCAAATGTAGGCAAATTGAAAAATGGAAAGGCATGTATGGGAAAATTCTGAGTACGAGAGAGGAGTAATGGAGGAGAAACTAATAAATTTTGCTGAAATGTATAACATCAAAATAATGATCTACAAAAGAACAGAGAGAAAACAGTCTTGGTGAAGCCCAAGTGGAGAAACAAAGATTGAAATCGACTTCATTTTACAGTAGCAGATGAGAACAACACGATCACTAATGCCACAGTTATCAACAAAATAAATATAGGAAGTGACCATAAATTGGTGGGTTGCACAACCAAGTTCAATTTCAGAAGTGTAAGAAAAAGGGTGATTAATAATAAAAAGACATGCCCATTAAAAATAAGCAAAACCCAGTCTGCCTTTGGTTAGATATGATGAACTGATTTCAGACTCTGAGTTATGCTGGGTGTGATGATAAGTTGAATGACAGACTAACAAAAGTGTTGAAAGAATCAGCAGAGTTAGTATGGAAAGCTAATACGGCCAATGTCAACAAGTATTCAAAAATGACCCTAGAGCTCATGAAAAGAATGGAGATGACAATGTAAACAAACAAAAGATGAAATAGATATAGCAATATTAAATAAGCTTATCAACAAGAGACAAAACGAAAAGTGAAAGAGAAACATGGATCAGATCAAAGAAACTATTAAAAAAGTGAAAAGTCTGAAACACATCAGAGGCGAAATGGCACTAGGTAAACAACAAATTACTGTATATCACTGAAAGACAAAAATGGAGACGTCTTTAAGTGCAGAAAGAAAATGGTGAAGAGTAGAATTTTAAAAGAACTGTATGCATCAATGACAATAGTACCGATAGCTAACTTGTCAGTTGACACTAGTGAAATACCACAGCTAACACTAAATTAAGCAAATTTTTCCTTTAAAATTCTGAAAAAAGGAAAGGCTCCAGGAGAAGATAGAATAGTAGCAGATTTACTGCCCGATGCAAGAGTAGAGGTTCGAAACCAACCAGCCCAATTATTTACTCAGTGTATAAAGAAGAAAATTCCCAAAACATTATGTAATGCAATAGTTTTTGTTTTACAAGAAAGGTAATTCAAAAGTTCTAAGGCATTTGACCTATTAGCTTATTATCAGCTATTTACAAACGCATCACTAAGGTCCTTACTAAAAGTATAACAAGAAATTTGGAAGAAAACCAACCTCGTGAGACGGAATAATTCTGAAGCAGGTATTCGACTACAGGTCATCTACACACTGTGAATCAGCTAATAAAAAATGAGAATATAATAAACCACAGTGCTAAGGCTTTGTTGATTACAAGCAGGCTTTCGATTCACTGTAGCACATAACAATTACAAATTCATTATGGGAACAAGGAGTAAATGAGAACATCGTAAAAATACTTGAAGGCATTTACAAAAAGGGAACTGCTACAGTTAAGTTACATAAAGACTTAGAAGAAATTAAGATTTAGAAAAGTTTACGTCAGCGAGGGTACAGTATCACAAAAATTATTTACATCGTGCCTATGAAGTTTGTTCAGAAAACTAGAATGGGTGAACAAAGTAAACATTGGTAGAGAAAACTTAAACCATTTAAGATTTGCAGATGACATTGTTTTAATCTCAGCATCAACAGAGACACTGCAAAAAATATTATATGACGTAAATAAAGTCTCAAAGTAGGGTTAAACATGAAGCAGAATAAAACTAATGTATAATCCAAATAAACCAAAAAGTGTCATCAAAATAAATGAATAAATTTTGAAGAAGTGACGAGTACAGTTATGCGGGGAAAATATTAAAACTAGCGAAAAACCACAGTTGAAAGGGAAGCTTTCGGTAAACTTTTTGGCATCATGAAAAGCAGCTTATCAGTAAGTACGAAACGAAAAGTATATACTGTAATGAATGTATAATCCCAACCATAACGTACGATTCTGAGGCCCAGAAACTGATAAAATCAATGAAAAACAAAACAGTCCATTCTCAAAGAGCAATGGAAAGTTCAATTTTGGGAATATTTTTGAGAAACAGAGTCTTGAGTGACAGAACAGACTAATTTAGAAGACATTATAGCAGCTATAACTGAACAGAAATGGAGGTGAGCTGGTCATGTAGCAAAAACAAAGGATAACCGATAAAGCAAGAGGCTGGCTGACTGGACTCCAAATGATTGCCAGCATTGAAAAAAAAAAAAAAAAAAAAAGCCAGACAGGAGGTGGAGAGATGAGACGAGAAGTCTGCAGGCAAAACGTGCAGAGATTGGCTCAGCCAAGGAATTCGTGGAGAAGGTTGGGTGAGGCCTTTGTTCAGCAGCAGACTTGCAATTTTTTATCTGTCTATCTATCTATCTATCTATCTATATATATATATATATATATATATATATATAATTATATATATATCTATATCTATATCCATATAGATATATATACATATAAATATATATACATATGTATATATATATATATATATATATATATATATATATCTATATATATATATCTATATATATATATATATATATATATATATATATCCATAAATGATTCACCTGATTATGAATCATAATAAAACCATATACTGTATTATACAAAACTATCTTTAAACATTTTGCTATAATTGATCAAACAGGTAAAACACGTTAAAGCATATGACCATGCCCATTTGTTCCCTACGTGTCGTGAAAGCAACGAATTGGGTTAGTGGTGGGTTAGTGACTTAACCTGCAGTAACCCAGACAAGAAAAATAAATGCATAGCCTCATATCTCGACAAGTCAACAGTTGACGCCCAAATACCGAACAAAAGGCATCCAAGGGTGGCAAAATACAATTCAAGAAATACAAATGAAGTGAGAGAAAGAAGGCTGTGTAGGCTCTTGATGCAAAACTAGACACATGCAGGTTCACCGTGACCAAATGAGGAGAGTGTGTGAGTCCAAGTGGGGAGGTGAGTGTATGAGGCCAAATGAGTAGGTGGGTGGGTGAGACCAAATGAGGAAGTGAATGTGAGATCAAATGAGGAGGTGAGTGTGTGAGATCAAATGAGGAGGTGAGTGGGTAAGAGAATGGGAGCATGGATTGAGATTATGTGCTGAAATGGATCAGTATGCCAGGGTCAAGGAGTGTGCATGCATCGTTGTATGCAGGAGATGGAGGGAGAGCATATGAGAGAATGGTTCTGTTCGATAAAGTAGAAAGATAACCACGGGAGACTGTATGTGTGTTTGCTCCGACAAAGGACCGAGTAACCATGAGTGGGAGGAGTTTTGGGCAAGTGTAGAAGCATACCTGAAGAGGCTGAAAGGAAAGAGTGATTTTTTGGCTCAAGATATGAATGGAACCGAAGTAAAAACTCGAATAGTAGAGGTAGTTGGACAGTAGGGAGAGGGGAGGGGGTACTCACGGAATTTAATCCAAGTGGTATTGCTCTGTGGGACATTAGTGCCGGGAAGTGATTGACAATAGCAGATACCTTATTCAGAGTCAAGATGATCCACAGGTATACAAGGTGCTATCCAAGAATTCCCGAAATTTGAAAGCAGGGTACAAACCGTTTGTCGTACTATGTGTGCATGCATCCTTTGTTTGTTACCGTGTCAGGTGGTGTTGTGTAGGGTGGATGCATTTGCTGCATGTGTGTGTGTTTTTTTCATCATAGTGTTTGGGTTTGTTTGCGAATGTTGTACTCTCAAAAATGGAGGATGTAAAAGAGCAACGTGTGTTCAAGATTTTTGTGAAATTCGAGAAGAATGCAGCAGAAACTCATAAAATGTTAAAACAAGCATTTAGTGATAATGTTTTGGGGGTTTCACAAACCTATGACCGGTTTAAGCATTTTAAAAGCAGACTAACGTCAAGAGATGACGATGCGTGTTCTGATCGCCCTTCCACCAATTCAGTTCCTGACAATGCAACCAAAGTTCGTGTAACCATCTTCGAAGATCGCAGGAGAACAATAATACATAGTTTGTAACATTGTTAGCCTGTCATATGGACTTGCCAGCGTATTATGTCAGGCGACCATCGCATGAAGGTCTGCACAGAGCTCAAGGAAATGGTTAGTAATGACCCTAACTTCCTCTCAAGTGTCATTACTGGTAATGAAAGCTGGGTTTACGGGTACGACCCGGAAACCAAACAACAATAATTGCAGTGGAAGAGCCAAGCTTTGTCCCAACCAAAGCAGGCACGTCAAGTCAAGAGCAATGTGAAGTCAATGTTCATCACTTTCTTCGACATGGAGTACATTGTTCATAAGGAATTCGTTCCTCAAGGACAGACTGTCAGTGCAAAGTTCTACTATGACATTTTGAAATGGTTATGGGAGGACGTGAGGCATTTAAAAAAAACAGACAAACGCAGATGAGGATGCATGTTCTGGTCGCCCTTCACTAATTCAATTCTGACAATGAAACCAAAGTTCGTGCAACCATCCTCAACCATCGCAGGAGGACAATTTACAATGTTTGTGACATTGTTTGTCTGTCACATGGACTTGCTATTATATTTTGTCAGGCGACCATTGCATGAAGGTCTGCACAGAGCTCAAGGATATGGCCAAAAGTGACCCCAACTTCCTCTCAAGTGTCAGTGTTGATGATAAGAGCTGGGTTTACGGGTACGAATAAACAATAATCAATGCAGTGATAGGGCCCAGCATTGTCCCAGTCAAAGAATGCACGCCACGTCAAGAGCAATGTGAAGTTAATCCTCATCACTTTCTTCGACATGGAGTACATTGTTAATAAGGAATTCGTTCCTCAAGAAAAGTTCTACTGTGACGTTTTGAGATGGCTGTGGGAGGACGTGAAGTGAAAACGCTCAGATAAGTGGCACACAAACAAGTGGGTGCTTCACCATGACAATGCACCCAGGCACACAGCCCATGTTGTTCAGCCGTTATGGGTATTAAAAAAAATACCATTTGCTTCCTACCCCCCGTAATCACCAGATTTGGCCTTCTGTGATTTTTTGCTCTTTGAAAATGAAAATCCAGCTGAAAGGACGAAGATTTGACACCACTGAGGACATCCTGGAGGAATCACAGAAGGTCCTGAACAAGCTGATGCTCAAGGACTTCCAGAACACGTTCCGCTCATGGGAGAAACGTTAAGATCCATGTCTCCACGCCCAAGGAGGTTACTTTGAAGGGGGCATGGTGATTAGGACTTGAAGTAAGCTTTTTCCTTCTTTAGTCAAATTTCCGGAAAGTTTGGGTAGCACTTCGATGTGGCATGTGATAAGGAGGATTGGGGGTGAGGCAGAAGAATGTAGGGGAGTGATTGACAATGTGTGTGTCTGATCAAATGAGAAGGTTTATGCTTGACAACAGAGAGCTTAGAAAGTGGGGAAAGTGATCGTCTGATCACATACACACTACTATCAAAGACTGAGGTGCAAAGGCATTGGGTGAACAGACGTATAGGAAGACAGAAGAAAGCAGTTTTTGCAAAGAGAGTGGGATGGCTTCAGGTGGAAACCAGCCAAACAAACAAAACGCAGAGTAAAAGAGAAGTGAAGGGGTAGCCGGGTAGATCCTCTGACCACAATCTCATCAAAGCCTCATTAGTTAACCCTCCTACACCTCCCCATTCCAAACCTGTCAGGGTGACCCGATGACACTTTAACAGGGCAGACTGGGATGGATTTAGAAATTATCTTGCTGATGTTCCATGGAAGTCTTTCTTCTCTAGTGATCCCAATTCTACCCAGTCCCACATTTGCGACTTAATACTAGCTGGTATGGATTTATTCATACCAAGTCAAACAATTCACTAAAAGATCAAACTCTCCAAAATGGTTTGATGGCAATTGTGCCAGAGCAACAGCCTAAAAGTCATTAGCATATAACTCTTACTTAAAATCAAAACATCTGAATCACTCTCCCAATTTAAAATTGCTAGAAATCATGCAAAAGCTGTATTAAATCTATATAAATCAAACTTTCTTCAAAAGCAAGCATCAAAACTACTTAACAACCCTAATGACAATAGAATATTCTGGTCAACTCTTAATTCTTTCAATAATAACTTTAACAAGTCATCTTCCATTCCCCCACTAAAATCTTCAGATGGCAATATTACAAATGACCCACGTGGGAAAGCAGATATCTTTGCTAGTACCTTTGCAAGAAACTCTACCATAGATGATACCAGCCAGAATGTCTCAGTACTGGAACTTGATTCTCCCGAAATTGCCCCACTTAAAATACAGACAAGATTCGTAAAATCCATCCTAGACAATTTACCTACCAACAAAGCTCGAGGCCTAGATGGAATTCCGCCAATTGTTTTGAAAAAGTGTTCCCCTGAACTTGCCTCTGTCCTAGCCAAATTATTCAGACTATGCATACGTACTTCTTTATTTCCAAATTCATGGAAAGAAGCCAATATCCAACCAGTTCCGAAGAAAGGAAGCTCGTCTGACCCCTCCAATTACAGACCAATAGCTGTCACATCTTCTCTTGGTAAGGTATTTGAAACTTTAATTAATAAGCATATTGTTAAACATCTTGAATCCAACAACTTAATTAGTGATAGACAATACGGTTTTCGCCACGAAAGATCCACCATTGACATACTCAATCTCTTAACTCATACCATCCATCAATCAATTGATCTTTTTGGAGAAACTCATGCAGTAGCTCTTGATATCTCTAAAGCTTTCGACAGAGTATGGCACCGTTCCCTGCTGTCCAAACTCCCTTGCTATGGACTAACGTCTTTTGTTCCTTTGATTTCTTCTTATCTTAGTGACAGGAAAATAAGAGTAAAAGTAGATGATGTATATTCGAATTTCCACTCAATTAACGCCGGCGTGCCGCAGGGATCAGTTCTGGCGCCAACCCTATTTCTGGTTCATATTAATGATCTCTTATCTGTCACTCACAATCCTGTTCACTCATATGCAGATGACTCAACACTCCATAGTTCATTCACACTCAGACATCCATTTACAAAGTCTAATATCTCTACCTCTCAACTCAGTACAGCCATCTCCATAAATCAAGATCTAGCTACAATCAGTGAATGGGGACAAAACAACCTTGTCTCTTTTAATGCTAGTAAAACTAAATATATACAGTTTACTAATAGACAGATATTGCCAGATTCGTACATTACCTTCAGTGCTACTAATATTCCCATCTCCAAAAGTATTGAAAATCTTGGTGTCTCACTTAACAGTGCCCTCAGCTGGACCTCTCATGTCAGATCACTTGCTAAAACCGCCTCAAAGAAACTTGGATTATTGTACAGAGTCCGTAACTTCTTCGCCGATGAGCAGTTAGCTATAATTTATAAGAGTCATGTGTGCTCTCAGCTTGAATATTGCTCACCCTTGTGGAATGGTTGTGGAGAGGTTGCATTAAGACAACTAGACAAAATTCAGAATAAAGCTGTTAGAATCATTAACAACCCTGCCATTACATATAAACTACCTCCCCTGCAAGTAAGAAGGAATGTTGCCTCCCTTGCATTATTTTACAGATATTTTTTTGGCAAATGCTCAGACGAAGTTGCGTCCATGGTGCCACCTCTCCATGCCTTCCCTCGTGCCACACGGGCATCTGGTAGCGCTCATGACTGGAATGTCACTCAACCATATTGCAGAACTTCTGCCTATCAGAATTCTTTCATTCCCCGAACTGCATCTCTCTGGAACTCGCTTCCCCAGAGTTGTTTTCCTCCAAATTTCAACCCAAAACTGTTCAAGTCTAACTATTACAGATATTTTATGAATAGAGGACACCAGTAATCTGGTGTATGGATTATTTTTTTTTCCCCCATTTGTTTTTCCTTCCTCCGTTCTGTTATTAAAAAAAAAAAAAAAATCTGCATCAGACAGAGGACGCCCAAAGTACGTGTACGATACCTGTGGAAGAAATCTGTGCAACATTGAAGACAGCATGCACGGTAAAGAGACGACACAAGGAGATGGAAAGAGCATTGTGGCAGAATGGGAGATGAAATGAGCTGTGAATAAGAATAAAACATTTAGTGACTGCATGAGAAGTAGAAGAACAGAAGATTTTAAAGAAGGAAAAGAGACCTGCATATTGAAAAGAGGAGAGAGATAAAAAAAAAAAAACACTAGTAAGATAGCAAAAACAATAAGGGATATAAAGTTTGTATGAAATCTGACTGTAAAATGAATGGAAACTCTTTTGGAAGAAAAATCAAGAAACTAATGTGGAGTAGTCAGTTGCAGAATGGTGAAAAGTAAAGATGGCAAAATGGTGATGAAGAGAGAGAAAGTGATCAGATGAAGAGAACATTTAAAGCAGCTGTCAACAGAAAACCAAAACAGTGCAAGTATAAGTAGCTGGAAGGACAAGGGAGGGAAGAAAAGAATATTTCAATTGGATGGAAGTGTGTGAGGCACTGAAAAAAAAAAAAAGTCAAAATGGCAAAAACACCAGGAAATGATAGAGAGTACAGTGAAATATTGGAATATCTATATTATAATGATCAGATTTCTGTATATTTGTTGATTTGGCCAATTGTGATCATAACTTAACAAAAATGTTGGATTATAGCGCAGTTATTCTTGGATCATGGTACTGCTAAAATGTTCCAACTTGAAAAATAAAACAATTTCCAATCCAGTCGGACCACTAGTTCCAGAGTTATGACTCATTTCTGGCCTTTAACTTGGCGGCCTTTAGACAGATCACTTTCTTCGTGGGCATGGAAGTCACCGTAACACAGACAAAAGTAAGAACATAGTCACGAACATAGTGCACTATCTGTTGTAGGAAGTTAAAATGCTCAAATTTGAAGAGTAAAACAATTTTCAGTCCAATCAGGATACCAGTTCCCGAGTTATGACTCATTTCTGGCCTTTTGACATCAAGCAGAAACGCCTCCAAAGGCGGCCTTTAAATAAGTAAAAAATAAACCATGATTTAAAGGATACAGAAGCCTTGCAGATTAGCCTGGGAGGAAGTTAGGGTCCAGGAGAACTGAAGTCAAGTATGACAGTTAACCCCTATACAAAGAAGGAGGGTAAAGATATTCGTTTCTTGGTGAAACAGGAAAGATGCACAGAGGGATATTTGTCAACGAAATTAGGAAAATAGCCAAAATATTAGTTGGTAAGGAACAAGGTGGCTTTATGAAAGCAAGCAGACGTGTAGACCAGATATATGTACTAGGGTTTTTGGTGGAAATGTATTTACAGAAAGGAAAGAAGTTGTATGGTTCCTGTATAAATCTAAAGAAGGGTACTCTGAAATCAGTATACAAGTAATATTCTACTAGGCACTACCAAGGCTAAATTTTACAGACATGTCTGGTATAGAGTGTGCTATATGAAGAAAACATGCCTGGTCTCTATATTATTTATAACTCCACTCTGCAATGTGGGATGCAGGGTGATCATAGTTACTAACCATAGGTATTCCATAAATATCCAAAATATGAGGCACTTACCATCCCATCCAATATTTGAAATTGAATTTAAAAATAAGGCCCAATGTATCAAACTTTAGATTACATTTGCATTAAGGAATATGTCCAGTGATAAGGAAACTTGATCATGCAAGACTGAATATCATTTCCTGTTCTCAGATGAAATTACAGCTTTTGTATTAAATCCTGAGCACTGTATATGTATTCCCAAACTCATTCTGCATGTGCAGCTGGATTGGGTACATTAATTTTACTCTTGGCACTTTCGTAGTATTGTTTGAATGACTAAGCACTTTTAGGGGTACCTGATGGTATCTGGTACATTAGGACAGACAGCCTAAGGTCATTCGCCACCCTTCATGTCTCAGACAGTCATTAACAGGGCTAGTGGGCAAGAGTCAGACACTGAGAGTTAGTCAGTCAAGCATGAACAAGTCAGTCTGTCAGTAAGTGACTGTCAGTCAGTCAGTGAACAAACAATGAGCAAGAAGTAGTCCATGAAGGACGAAGGTAACGTGAGAGAGAAGTGTACCTCAGCTGTGCCTAGAAGGAATAAAACCCTAAATTGCTGAGCGGCCTTTAATTAACATCCTGGCCTGTCTATGCATCATTCACAATGTGTCAATGAACCCTTAAGGAAACAATCAGCGTCAGGCATGGGATACATCTTGAGAGATGGAGTTGCATGGAGAGGCTGCCAAAGATATGGCGGACATATCTCAAGCAGATACATTCACAGTGACTAGAGCAGAGCAAGAAGAATGAAAGAAATTTCATGAAGAACTGAAACAATGTTGTAAAGAACAAAAGAAATATTATAAAGAACAAAAAAACATTATTAACTCCTATCCGCTGGATATCATCTATACATGTCACAGTCGGGGTGCTACATAGCCACCGGGTGGCAGCTATACATGCAAGTGTCTTTCCACCACCATTTCATCTTGGCACCAAAGGGTAGGGAAGGGGTCCCTACATAGCACACAGGCGATGGTCAGTCTGACCTGCGCTTTTGCCTGGTGTACAAGGATGTCATCAGGTTCCTATTTGTCTGATTCCATTTGCGCTAGCTGCTGCCATTTGTATCATCCTCCCCTGCCAAGCCTTTTTCCAAGAATACTAGAAAAGGCCTGAGTGATAATGCCACAAAACCTGCCTTGGATGCAACAGTGTCTAGTTTATCTACTAGTGGAAAACTTATCACTTTGAGGGCAAAGCCATAGTCAGCTCTGATGGGAGATGCACGAACACGTCCTGCTATCGTGCCGAAAATTACTTCTCTTCCTTATGCCATTACTCATCAATGCAAGGGCCCACAGACCTGGGGATACTTTCACTCGCCAGGGTAAGAGTTGTTGAGTAATATGGTTTTAAATTTGTTTCCCTAAGTGCTATACTTTCTGAGATATTATGGTTTGAAAACTAGCAGTTTCCAGAAAATTGCTGTGAGGTGACGACTGCGTTAAAAATAGCCAAGTGTTTGGGGTTAAGAACAAAAGAAATAATATGAAGAACAAAAGAACTATTATTAAGAAGAAAAGAAGTATTTATCCCGTAGATTGCGAGCCACAGCTCAAGCTGGGTAGCATCACATTGCGAGCCACAGCTCAGGCTGTGCTGGCTGTACATCACCATTAACAACTCGACACCCACGCAAACTTATGCATGGCGCTACACGAAGACGGAGAGGGGTGGATTTTTTCTTTTCATCAGACGATGCCATGGATGTTTACTTTCAAGTTTATAATATAGAAAAACATTTTTTTTTTCCTTCATTACTCACCTGCGTAAACTTACGCATGGCCCTACACAAAGACGGAGAGAGAGAGAGTTTTTTTCTTTCACCAGATGATGCTTTGGTTGCTTATCTTCAAGTTTATAATAAACAAAAACTTGATGAAAAAAACTTTTTTTTCCTTCATAGTTTTTCACACGAGGGTGTGGGATAAAACAGGTAAATGCGCAATCCACGGGTTAAAAAGCACAGCAAGAAGAACAAAAGAAATATCAGGACAAGCAAAAAGAAACCCAAGTACTACACTGTGCAAGACTAGACCAACAGCTAAGTTAGCAGAATCAGGAGCTCTGCCAACTAAGTATCCAGCTACAGCATGGAACCAGGAAACTGAAGCAATAACAAGAGGTAGGATACTGTAAGATAAAAAGAATGAGTGACCATGTAAAAAAGTGAGAGAAGAGGTTTCTTGTGCAGTGGAGGATAAAATGAGAAGTGAAATGCAGGAAGTGAGTTACTGTACAGGGTCGAAGTCCTTGATCTGTGTTTGGTTGAGGGTCAGCAACCAGCACGCCCCTTAAGCACTAGTAACAGGCACAAGAAGGGATAGTGAAATTAAAGGAGTAGCATGCCCAGTGGTTGTCAACACAGGATTAGAGAGGTCTGTGGTGCAGTGGGATGTGGTGGGACATTAGCATTTTCTAGAGACTTTGCAACTGCTGTGTTGGCTTCCAGGGTGCTGTTCTGGGCTCGGGAAACTGGTGGGTGTCACGATGGGACGGGGAGGCAAGGAGGAGGCCCTCCATCTATGTTTATGCCTTTGTTCTCCCATTCTATCCTTTTGAAATTGCTTTCAAGGGATGCTGTAAATAATTTTCATGAAATTTTATTACCTGGACATATGCCTTTCTCATTCGTAATTTTTTCCGAGTCTATATGTAACTTAGCGTAGCAGTTTCCTCTTTGTATATGTTTTCAAGCAGCTTTACAATTTTTTCCTTCTTGTTCCCACAATGAATTTATATTTGCTTTGTGCTCCACCGAGTTGGCATACTTTTCGTAATTTACAGCTGATCAATTGTGTGTAGATGATCAGTGGTGGAATACCCACTTAAGAATTCTGTCTACTAAAGTTTTATTCCCCCCTCCATTTTTTTTTTTTTTAATTCTTTTTGTAATGAATTTAATGAAGAGTTTCTAAATAACTGATGATAAGCAAATAGTACTGTAGTTACTAAGATCTTTGAGTTTCTTTCCTATAAAGCAAAATAACTAATGAATTACATATATGTTTTGGTTTCTTCTTTATACTTTGGAATAATAACTGGGCAAGTTGGTTTTGAACTTTTACTCCTGCATCTTCTCCTAGGGTCTTTTCTGTTTTCATACATTTATGAGAAAAGCTAACTTCATCTCGTATTACCTCTGGTATTTCATTTCTATCATCTGAAAAGTCACCTGTCGATACTATTGTCTTGGATGCATAAAGCTCTTCGTAAGTCTTCATCTCTTCATCATCTTCTCTCTCACTGGATAGCTTTACAATTTTTATCTTCCAGTGATATAATTTGTTGCTTTCCTACTTCCATTTTGCTTCGAACGTGTTCCAGTTTTTTTCCATTTTTGATGATTGATTTGATCCATGTTTCTCTTTCCTCTGTCTCTTACTGACAATCATATTTAATTCTGGTCTTTTCATTTAATCTTTGTTTGCTTTTACTTTCATCTCCTTTCTTCTTTTCGTGGGCTCAAGGCTTTGGCTGTATTAGCTTTCGCAGCTACCGCCACTGATTCCCGATTAGTCTACCGTTCAGCTCATCAGTGTCACACTCAGTATAACTAAGAGTCTGAAATCTGTCTTTATTTTTCTGACTGAAAGGTAGCGTACTTTAATTGTTCATGTCTTTTCATTTTCAATCAGCTTTTTTCTTTAACTTCTGAAACTGAATCTGAATGAGCAGCCAGCTATTCACTTCCTATGCGTACTTTCTTGATAACTGTGACATAATTGATTGAATTTTTCTTATCTACTATGAGGAGGTCGATATAATTCTTTGTTTCTCCATTTGAATTTCTCCAGGTTCATTTCCTTCCTGTTTATTTTTTTTTTAATCAAAGAATGCGGTCATTATTCTCACGCTATATACATCAAGAAAATTTGCCACCATTTCATCTCTGTCATTCCCCTCTCCTTCGAAATTTCCCATACATGCTTCTCCATTTTTGGATATGACAATTGTTGCATTGAATAATTCCATTAGTATAGAGTAGCTGGTCTTTTTTCTTCCACAGTTGGGAGATGTCATATAATGTTTATATTTCTTCATATGTGCTTTGAGAAGTGGCTGCACATACTTGTATTAGTTTCGGGGTGTATCTTTTGCATAGTCCTATAATTAAGGTCCACAGTAATCTGCCAGACACACTGCTGAATTTAATAACGTGGTCTGCAAGATTTCACTATTTAGGAATCCTAAGACCAACTCTTTCATTCTCACCTTCCCTTTAGTAAAGTAGGTGGTTGCCGTCTTGGAGCTGAATTAGTGTCCTTTTCAGTGTGGATCTCGCAAAGACCTATAATATCCCAACTAATGTTTTCTAATTCAGTCATTAAGATATGAAATTTGTAATCTTCTGCAAGGCTTCCTACACTGTACGTGTAGATTATCATGGATCTAATTTTGTTTTAATGTCCAGGTCTCTACATGTCAAGTGGGGTTGGTGGAGGATTAGTGCCCCTCCCTGTAAAACAATTAACTCTAAGCCATTGGCCACCCCGTCTGGGATACATGGCGTCTGGCAATGGATGGATGGATGGATGGTCTCTGATTTGCCGAGACAGTGCCTACTCAATTTCGATGGCACACTGTGCATAAGCACAGGAGGCAGTGCGGTTGAACCATTAGTTGACTATGATCCGACAGGAATGTCCAATATATTTATTATCACTAGAATTCATGCTTGTTTGGGGGACTGTTACAAACGAATCTCACTTCTCTTCCACATTGCTCATAAGATGTAACTTTTGTGTTGTCTCATTCAATAAAATTTGATTTAGCTTCATATATCTATAGAGGGTCTCTTGGTCTGCATCATCTAAATCTGAACCCCATTTATCAACGAGGTGTTCTCTATCTGTCACCTGGGGATGCACCATGTAGAACTGGGATCTTGCCACTGTGTGTGTGTGTGTGTGTGTGTGTGTGTGTGTGTGTATACACTCTCTCTCTCTCTCTTTCATATATATATATATATATATATATATATATATATATATATATATATATATATATATATACCTCCAATATCCGACGTAATAGAGCCATAGGTAGGTTCGGTTATTGGTTTTGTCCAGATATTGGGCCCCAGCTTATGGACTTGTACTTATGGACCCTAACTCAGAGAAACACCTATACAACTCCCTCTGGACACGCATAGCACCTATTTAAGACCCAAATCACACCAATAAGGCACATAAATGACTGAAATAAGTGCAAAAGAAACATAAAATGAGGGTTTAGAAGTATGTTCATACATTAATAAACATTCTGGTACTTATGGACCCTAACCTAGCCTAACTCAGAAAAACACATTCCTACTGCACATGCATAGCTACTAACACCCTATTCACACCAATAAAGGACATTAAAGAGTGAAATGAGGTAAGTATAGTATGGAAAAAAGTACAGTATGAAACATTCTGGCTACTTACAGCAAGTCCCTGGCCACCTCGATGAATAACCGCCTCCTCTCGGACTCTGACAGTAAGAACGATTTCCTGAAGCACTTGCAGTACACTGTTCCTGAAGTCATGCACTGAACTTAGTCAATAACACACAGAAGTCCATTCTCTTCACAGTGTGCACTTTTGTCTAAATAATGCTCCATTGTAACTTACTAAGTGTTGCACTTTAACTTTTCCCATTCTTATAATTTTCCAAAGCCAAAACAAACAAGTCTATTTACGTTAAATTTTGTTTCTATAGAGTCTTTTCTCTCACAACTTTAAATCCTTAACACAACACACTGTTTTTTTCACTGCACAACACTCAAAATTCCCGTGTGGTCTAGTGGAGAAGTTCTTGCTGTTTATTCACTGTCAGAGTCCGAGAGTATCACTGGCAGGCGACCTAGGGGTGCATCACTGGGTCGTGATGATGGTGTACCCACTGCAGACGACTCTGAAGACAGCCGCAAACTCACGTTGAGTGGTGACTCCACCGTGGCTGATGTGCTGGGCTGTGGCTCGGAGCATGAGGGCCTGTCTTGGGGAGGCAACGGAGTGGAGCCAGGGCTGGGCACAGCGGGGGTCACGGGCCTGAAAAAACTGTCAATGGTTGATTGAAGCAATGACCGACGATTCTGACGATTGATGATGCACTGCCTGAAAGCACGCACTTCCTCCACGAGTCCCAAGGGCCCCATCTCCCTGTCGCAGTCCAGGTGTTCCAGGTAGTCTAGGACAAACTCTAGATGTTCCTGGAGTGCGCTCAGCTTGGGGATGGCTGGAGTAGTGTCCTGCTGAGAGGAGTCCGCATCATCGTCGCCTTCAGCGTCGGAATCTTCAAGTTCGGCACTGACACCTGCAACCGAAGACGCGATCTCGATATCAGACAATGTCTGATACCCAGGATCGCCCTCGTCATCATCCAACCACTCACGAACATCGTCCACATCTACATCGTCGCCGTGCGTACGTAGCCGTGCATGGAAGTCATCAACGTCAAAGGCTAGAAAATCGTACTCCACATCCGTTCCGAGAAGCAGACGAGACCAACCATTTTCCAGAGTCTTCATAGAGACTTCCTTCCATGCACTAGCCCAGCTGTACAGCGCAGACTTGATGTTGTAGTGGCGAAGGTTCTCCAAAGTCTGCTTGCCTCGTGTGTCCCGTCCCTCCCTGCGCTCGTCCTCGTCCTCGAGAACAAGCATCACCTCATCCAGGAACTTCCGACGGTATAGGCACTTTGTTGCCACGATCACTCCCTGGTCCATTGGTTGGATGAGAGCAGTCGTATTAGGTGGCAGAAACATGCACCTAATACGGCCATTTTCAGCAACCAAGTCCTTGTCGCACGGGTGGGCAGGCGCATTGTCAAGAAGGAGGGACTTTACCTGGTCGCGCGGGATTCCCAGTGTCTTCGTCTGGTAATGGATGACCTCCTTGACGAAGTGACGGTGAAACCAGTCTTTGAAGATCACAGCTGTGAACCATGCCTTCAAAGAATGGTACCAGACGACAGGAAGGACATCCATCACCCTACGAAGGCACCGAGGCTGCTTTGCATGGCCAACAACAACGGGCTTAAGCCGGTGCATGCCGTTAGCACTGGCACAACACAAAGCAGATATCCATTCCTTGGAAAGCTTGCGGCCAGGTACACGCTTCTCCGTCTCCTCGGCTAGAGTGTTCGTTGGCAGCGAGCAATAGAATAGGCCAGTTTTGTCAGCATTGTAGACTTGACCGAGAGTTAGGCCCTCCCTGTAGATCAAGCCCTTCACCTTGTGCCGAAACTCGTCAACTCCATCCTCGTTAGCGTCCAATGCTTCGCCATGTGCTTTACAGATGGTAAGGCCATGCCACAACTTGAACATGAAGAGCCAACCCTCGGATGCCTTGAAGTCTAGGGCGTCGTGAAGCCTGGCAAACTTCTCAGCAGCGGCCTTCAGCTCCGTTCCATGTACCATCACACCAGCAGCACGTTGTTGTCGATACCAAATCAACATGGATCGGTCGATTTCTGCAAACTTGGGGGTAAACATAACCTTTCTTTCCACGTTGCGTTTGCTTCTCAACGAAAAGTCAGCTGTGTACTGCAAGAGTTTGTCTCGGGACCTCTTGATATCGAACAAAGTAGACCGGGCCAGGTTAAACTCGCAGAGAATGTGGGAAGAAGACCACCCCGCATCTACTTTCTCCAATATCTCCCGTTTCTTCTCCAGAGTCAACACCACTCTCTTCCTTTTCTCAGGTGGCGGGGCCATCATCACACACACTAAGAGGAGGCCCAAGAGCAGCAGGAGGCCCTGCAGCAGGTAGGGCAACACCACAAAAGCGATCACATGGGCAGCCATTACGACGAGCGTGCACTCGCGGCGAGAGACAGGCGGAAAGTGGGGAGGATGCAGGGGCGCTCTATTGGACGTCGGAGGAATGATGCGCCAAAACAATGCTCTCCCGCAGCGCGCGGTAAGTTCAAGTTACGGACGGGAATAAATCGTTTTTTTTTTTTGGGGGGGGGGTCGGACCATTTTGGGAATGTTGGATCCCAGGACAATTATGTCCGGGTAGTGGGTATGTTCGGTTATTGGGCGTCCGGATATTAGAGTGATTACTGTATATATATATATATATATATATATATATATAGATATATAGATATATATATATATATAGAGATGTATATATATATATATATATATATATATATAAGTTACTGCATGACAGTATTGATACCAGCTCTAACGTATGGAAGTGAAGCTTGGACATTGTTGGAGGGACAGAAGTCAAGAGTGAGAGCAGTGGAAATGAGTTATTTGAGCGGAGCATGTGGAGTCACATGAAGAGACAGACTGAAAAATGAGGAAGTGAAGGAGCGTTGTGGTGTGGATGTGGATGTGATAGGAAGTATTGTGTCCCTGCGGAGAGGATGGAGAGTGAGAAACTGACGAGGAGGGTGTATGTGAGTGAGGTGGAGGGGGGGGAGAGGGAGGGGGAGGCCAAGGATGGGATGGAGTGGAAAGGTACAGTATATGAGAGAGGGAGGTATGAGCTGGGAGCAGGGCAGTGAAATGGCGGGGGACAGGGCGACATGGAGGCGATTTGGTTGTGGCCACCTCTTGCGGGATTATGGCGCCTGGCAATAGAGAGAGAGAGAGAGAGAGAGAGAGAGAGAGAGAGAGACTTTGTGGTACAGTGGTAGAGTGTGCATTTCATACACGGGTGAACCAGGGTTCGCTCCCCGCCAGGGTAATAAACGGCCACGTACTGCATTGGTGGACACAAGGGGTGCTGAAACCAGTGTTGCTTACTATAAAGAATGCTTGCACCCAGTCGGCTTGCTCGGGCCGATTACACTTGGTTCACAGACTACACACATATCCAAAGCCATTCCAACGCTACAGTTACACTTACAAGCACTTCTCACCTTACATACAATCTCAACCAGACAGCCTAAGCCACTTGGTAAAGATACATTGCTGTATCGTCCCAACTTCGGTCGGGATAGGCCGGTCCTGCAGTGGATACTCAAACGGCTGATATGAATGACAGGAATTTATGATATATATGTGAAATAATAATATTTACAAAATTCCGTTATTAATTCGATATAATTCTGTG
This sequence comes from Coenobita brevimanus, assembly GCF_032717465.1. NCBI lineage: Eukaryota > Metazoa > Arthropoda > Malacostraca > Decapoda > Coenobitidae > Coenobita > Coenobita brevimanus. Next base: position 24,412,449 of record NC_136991.1, on the reverse strand, counting down.
TTATTTTCAATGTATATTATGAGAGGAAAATAAAAGTACCTGTTCACATGAGTGGAAGCATGTAAGCAGAAGTAATTTTTCATATAACAAGCGCAGTAATACGTGAAACTATTCAGTCCTGTTATTTTTGGCGTTTAAGTGATTTTTACAATTACCAGTCTTGGTAGTTATTTATGACATCAAAGAAAAATACTTGACTTAATAATTTTAGCTTGCTTTTGCAGAGTGTGAAAAAAGAGCCCTAGCACCCATAAAGTAGCTGAACGAGGGGGGGGGGGAAGGTCCATTTTCATTCTTTGTGACATTTATCACCTTTTCTGAAGAGAAAAATGCATATTTGAGTTTTTTTTTTTTTTTTAGGTTTAAATATCCCAAGTTTACACAAGCTCTAGTGTTAACAAAAAAAAAAAAAAAAACTGAAAGAATCTCCTCATTACAATTCTTATTTTTTAGTTTCATTTTTTCACATCCACAGGGGCGGCCAAATCTAGTGTGTCCCTAACTGCCCAACTAACTGAGGTGCTGTACATTTTTGAAGGATGAAATCTACAATTATGATTTAATGAGCGCCACACTTTCATTTCCACAAATTTTTCTGCACTTACAAGGGTCCAGTCCTTATGACGGGGTGTTGAGAAGTCAGGGATATTGTTGGTGTATCTGATGTGCGTCTGAGGCGTGTCTGGGCTGGATATATATAGGGTGTATGTCGTGTGTACCAAGAGTGTGTGTATGAGGTGTGTCCAGTGACAAGGAACAGCTTTTGGAATATACTCATAGATAGGGCAATCTTGAAAAGCGCTAAACTGAACTTCAAAATTCTGTAAGCTATTTGTGAACAGTTCAGATTTCCGTGCAAAAGTGGACTTCTAAACGCGATGAATACGGGAAAATTAAATTTTTTTTAACTTACTTTTTTTTTAAGTGCTGGATCTAGCATCAAAAGCGCCAAATTGACAGAACTGGGTGCAACTGTCAAAGATGTCTTTTGTATTGTTTCATCTGCACCGATTCTTAGCTGGCTGAGTGATTACCTACGCGAATCCTGCTTCTGAATATTGAGTGGAGTCGTGAAACATCTGGTCCCAAGGACTGACCCTTGGAGCACTCAGCTGTTTCAGCTATTTCAGACCTATCCGATGATTGTTCATTTTTGAATTAATACTACCGATGGTTGGACCGTGAGGTATGAATGAAAAATGGGACACTAACCAAGAAAGCGTGTGAGAGTGAGTGGTGTGAAGAAGGTGAGGGAGACCAAGAACAAGGTGAAGGGGCAAGGTGCGAAAGAAACGTCAGTGAAGGCAGCGTCTCTCGGAAAGTGGAATTATTGTGAAACACAGATGCCTGGAAGTTACTTTTCAGAGACCATCCCTCAGAGGATCCAATTTCAGGCAAGGGACACAGAGATGCATTGATAGAGGCAGACATATATACAGGTAGACAGACAGATAGGTAGATAAATAGATTCGTATCAAATACACAGATTGTTAAATCAGTACAATTTTAAGTATGTTGATGCTCAATAAAACATTGTATTTGCTTGAAGGCAAATTTTTATTTGATATGTTAATCTTTTATGGCAAGCTTTATTATGTGGTTCATAAGGAAGGCAGGAAGATGGCAGGGAAATAACAGAATTGTACAGCAGAAGGTGGCTGAGTAGGAGAGAGAGAGAGAGAGAGAGAGAGAGAGAGAGAGAGAGAGAGAGAGAGAGAGACAGACAGACAGACAGACAGACAGACAGACAGACAGACACAGACAGACAGAGACAAAGTGTGTGTGTGTGTGTGTGTGTGTGTGTGTGTGTTCACAAGAACCTGCCTACCCATATATACTAAACAGTTACAATAGGGGTGTTCCTAAATTAGTGTTTAAATGAAAAGATGTTGAACGCGAGCAGATAAAAGAGGTAAGTTAATGAGAGACAGACAGACAGACAGACAGAGACAGACAGACAGACAGACAGACAGAGAAAGAGAGAGAGAGAGAGGGGGGGGGCCATAATCCCACATAAAAGAGACGCCAACACCTCATTAAGATATAAATATTGAAACGGCCTAGTTCATCCCCGCAATGGCCCTCCCTTCCCTACTCTTGCTGTTGTTCTTTGGTGTTGATGGTGGTGCTGATGGTAATATGTTGCTGTTACTGATGCTGTTGTTTTGCTTCTGATGGAGTGGTAGTATTTGTTGTTACTGTTGTTGTTGTTGTATTGTGCTGTGATGGTAGTGGTATTGAGGGTGATTTCTAGTGATGGTGGTGGTCGTTGCTGCTGATGGTAGTGGTGGTGATGGTGGCTGTTGTTGCTGTTGGTATTATTCTTGCTATCATTGTTTTGCTGCTGTTGTTCCTACTGATATTGCTGCTATTGCTGTTCCTGCTGTTTTGTTCTTACTATTTCTGTTTTTTGTTAATGATGTTGTTATTCTAATTTTTTGCTGTTACTGTTGTCGTTGCTGCTAATACTGTTGTTATTGTTCGTTGTTGTGCTGTTAATGGAATTAATATGGGGTGTTATTGTTGCTGCCTTTGTAGTTGTTGATGTTCATGCTACTACTTGTGTACGTGGTGGTAGCTGTGGCAGTGGTGGCGGTGGTGGTGGTGATATTTTACACTCACGATCAAAAAGCGAGAACGAGTGTTGTTTTGATGTATGTGTGTGTTAGTGCGTACACACACACACACACACACACACACACACACATACATATATATATATATATATATATATATATATATATATATATATATATATATATATATATATATATATATATTAGTATATTTAGGCAGAATGTTTTCTTTTATACAAAAATCATTAAAGACCAAGGCATAGCCATTGTTCACTATTTTTCTGTTGATCTTTTTCTGAGTTTTCTTACACATTGTTTTACACTATGATTCAGGTTGTAGATAATATGTCCAAAATCCATGTCGTAACTATATATTTTATTATCTATTTTCATTTTCCTAGGACGTTTCGTGTATCCTTACACATCATCAGCGACTGTAACATAGATACAATACACTATAAAACATGACATATACAACATAAACCTATTCAATATATATACTGAAATGTACAACAACGACTAATAAAAGTGTAGAGTCACAAGAGTATGGATAAAAGAGACAAACCCTTTAGGTGAAGTCAAGTATGAGCTACAGTTAAAAGTGTATGGATAAAAGAGACAAACCTTATAGGTGTAGTCAGCTATGAGCTACGTGGTTGACTGCGAAGGTTGTATGGGTGAGTGGGTGCTTGTGGCTGTGTAGTGTTGCCAGTTGTGTTATTGTGTGTGTAATGTTCATTTGTAATTGTCGCTGCTTGTGGTCGGGCCTTTGTGTATTTAAACAGTTTGAGGGTACGATCTAGTCCGGTAGTTTGGTTGTTTATGGCTGGCGTGTTTTCACGTATGAGAAGTGCTTCTGCCAGTTGTAGTCTAATGTGGTCATGACATTTTTTTATTATATTAGTATTTTCTATTAGAACTTGTCTGTTTATTGATGTGTGATGTTGAGTCATATGATCTTTTATAGAACCGGATTGTAGGTGCATGGTTAAACGTCTGCTTAGTGTGGTTGTGGTCATACCAATATATTTCATGTGACGAAGTTTACAACCTTCGTGTGGGCAAGTGAATTCATAAACTACATTGGTATGTTGAAATTTGTTGGTTTGTTGAGCTGTGTTGTTTTTCATAATCATGTTGCTAACTTTCCTGTTTCTATAGTAAATAATTAAACTGAGCTTGTCTGAGGGGATAACACATGATGTGTTACGTGTCACAATCTCTCTAAGTACACGTTCATCAGCTTTATAAGCAGGGGACATCTGATTACCATAATACACATTGTGGGTAACAGTATGGGGAAGCGGTTGGACATTTGTGGTTGAGACTTGTTTTGAAATAAATTGACATATTTCTCTGTCAACTATTTGATTGGAATAACCATTGTTAATTAAGATCTGCTTTAATTTAGTTACTTCTGAGTGGAAGAGTTCCCACGATGAGCAGTTCTTATGAGCACGACGTAAGTATGACCTGATAACTGACAATTGGTACCGCTGCGGACACTCACTCACCGCATTAAGGCATCTACCCAAGTCCGTAGCTTTACGATATACGGAGGTTTTATAGTTACCATTCTCCTCTTCTATTAATACATCAAGAAAAGGGATTTTGTTGTTTGCACTTATCTCATAAGTAAATTTTAATATTGAGTTATGTTCCATGGCAGTTCTTAGTTGTTTAAGGTGGTTTTCGTCTCTAACGACCACATAGATATCATCAACATAGCGACAATACGTGGTTGGACGCAGGTTGGTATCTTCTAACACTTTGTTTTCTAAGTGACACATGTAAAAGGCAGCAAATGTTGGGCCCAGGGGTGAACCCATGCTGACTCCGTTAACCTGCTGATACAGCTTACCGTCTGGGCTGCGAAAGGGAGCTTCGGTGGTGCATGCTCTCAGTAATGTTTCCAAGTTGTGGGTTGAGATCTTAGGTGGGCACAGGGTTGGGTGAGGTGATACACATTTTCTAAAATTATCTGTATAGTTTGGTCTACTGGTACGTTAGTGAAGAGGCTTTCAACATCTAACGAAGCCAAGAGTCCGCTGGGTCGAGTAGAGCCGAATAATGTCTATGAACTGGTCTGTGGACTTCAGGAAAACTTCGCTGGAATGTATGGTGTAATGATTTGATTTACTTGTCTCGCTGTTGTATACGTTGGTGTGGTTACCTGGGAGATGATGGGACGGAGTGGTTGTTGGTTTTATGGGTTTTTACATTACCGTAGATGTACCCTGGAGCATACTGTCCAACTATGGGGGTGAGGTGTGGTGAGTCTCGGCATGCGTTGTTTGCAGTAATAACTCGATTGATTTTCTTCTTGAGAGTTTCTGTTGGATCACGAAATCTGCTGGAATTTGGTATTGTCACTGAGAATAGCATCCAGTTTGTGTTGGTAGTCTTCTTTGTTGAGGAGAACATAAATGTTAGACTTATCAGCTCGCCTAATGACTATGTATTAGTTCGAAGATCCTTGGCTGCTTGCTGAAGTTCTGGTGTAAGGAGAGAGCTCCGTTTGTAGCTGCGTCGTCGTGTGCCCTCGGCCCTCAATTGGTCTTGCAGGTCAGGGTTAATGGTAATTTTGCCTTGTTGTTCCAATTTTTGCAGTGATGTATTAATTAATTCTAATTCCATCATTTTGTTAATTTTGTCAAACCTCGGCTGTAGGTGGCAATTAAGGCCCAGGTTTAACACTTTCTTCTCTTGTTCAGTCAGTACATGATTCGAGAGGTTACGGAAAGAATCGGATTTTTCTGGTAAGGTGACTTGTCCTCCATATAGCTTGTTCAGTTTTTTAATGGTTCTAGTTTTGGTTATTTCTTCTGTTTGACGGCGAAGGTCGTCTCAAGGCTTGATTGATGTTGTGGCGGACGTCATCGTTGATGTCAAAGATGTTATATTCGGCCAGAGGGCGGTACGCTGATCGTTCAGCTGTTTTCTATCTCTTTTAGGTGTTTTGGCGGAGCACTAGTTGTTTTCTATACTCTAGTGTAATGTTTTCTTGCCTTGCTGCCGGGTCATGGGTTCGAATATTAGTATATTTAGGCAGAATGTTTTCTTTTATACAAAAATCATTAAAGACCAAGGCATAGCCATTGTTCACTATTTTTCTGTTGATCTTTTCGAGTTTTCTTACACATTGTTTTACACTATGATTCAGGTTGTAGATAATATGTCCAAAATCCATGTCGTAACTATATTTTATTATTTATTTTCATTTTCCTAGGACGTTTCGTGTATCCTTACACATCATCAGCGACTGTAACATAGATACAATACACTATAAAACATGACATATACAACATAAACCTATTCAATATATATACTGAAATGTACAACAACGACTAATAAAAGTGTAGAGTCACAAGAGTATGGATAAAAGAGACAAACCCTTTAGGTGAAGTCAAGTATGAGCTACAGTTAAAAGTGTATGGATAAAAGAGACAAACCTTATAGGTGTAGTCAGCTATGAGCTACGTGGTTGACTGCGAAGGTTGTATGGGTGAGTGGGTGCTTGTGGCTGTGTAGTGTTGCCAGTTGTGTTATTGTGTGTGTAATGTTCATTTGTAATTGTCGCTGCTTGTGGTCGGGCCTTTGTGTATTTAAACAGTTTGAGGGTACGATCTAGTCCGGTAGTTTGGTTGTTTATGGCTGGCGTGTTTTCACGTATGAGAAGTGCTTCTGCCAGTTGTAGTCTAATGTGGTCATGACATTTTTTTATTATATTAGTATTTTCTATTAGAACTTGTCTGTTTATTGATGTGTGATGTTGAGTCATATGATCTTTTATAGAACCGGATTGTAGGTGCATGGTTAAACGTCTGCTTAGTGTGGTTGTGGTCATACCAATATATATCATGTGACGAAGTTTACAACCTTCGTGTGGGCAAGTGAATTCATAAACTATATTGGTATGTTGAAATTTGTTGGTTTGTTGAGCTGTGTTGTTTTTCATAATCATGTTGCTAACTTTCCTGTTTTTATAGTAAATAATTAAACTGAGCTTGTCTGAGGGGATAACACATGATGTGTTACGTGTCACAATCTCTCTAAGTACACGTTCATCCGTTTTATAAGCAGGGGACATCTGATTACCATAATACACATTGTGGGTAACAGTATGGGGAAGCGGTTGGACATTTGTGGTTGAGACTTGTTTTGAAATAAATTGACATATTTCTCTGTCAACTATTTGATTGGAATAACCATTGTTAATTAAGATCTGCTTTAATTTAGTTACTTCTGAGTGGAAGAGTTCCCACGATGAGCAGTTCTTATGAGCACGACGTAAGTATGACCTGATAACTGACAATTGGTACCGCTGCGGACACTCACTCACCGCATTAAGGCATCTACCCAAGTCCGTAGCTTTACGATATACGGAGGTTTTATAGTTACCATTCTCCTCTTCTATTAATACATCAAGAAAAGGGATTTTGTTGTTTGCACTTATCTCATAAGTAAATTTTAATATTGAGTTATGTTCCATGGCAGTTCTTAGTTGTTTAAGGTGGTTTTCGTCTCTAACGACCACATAGATATCATCAACATAGCGACAATACGTGGTTGGACGCAGGTTGGTATCTTCTAACACTTTGTTTTCTAAGTGACACATGTAAAAGGCAGCAAATGTTGGGCCCAGGGGTGAACCCATGCTGACTCCGTTAACCTGCTGATACAGCTTACCGTCTGGGCTGCGAAAGGGAGCTTCGGTGGTGCATGCTCTCAGTAATGTTTCCAAGTTGTGGGTTGAGATCTTAGGTGGGCACAGGGTTGGGTGGTGATACACATTTTCTAAAATTATCTGTATAGTTTGGTCTACTGGTACGTTAGTGAAGAGGCTTTCAACATCTAACGAAGCCAAGAGTCCGCTGGGTCGAGTAGAGCGAATAATGTCTATGAACTGGTCTGTGGACTTCAGGGAAAACTTCGCTGGAATGTATGGTGTAATGATTTGATTTACTTGTCTCGCTGTTGTATACGTTGGTGTGGTCACCTGGGAGATGATGGGACGGAGTGGGTTGTTGGTTTTATGGGTTTTTACATTACCGTAGATGTACCCTGGAGCATACTGTCCAACTATGGGGGTGAGGTGTGGTGAGTCTCGGCATGCGTTGTTTGCAGTAATAACTCGATTGATTTTCTTCTTGAGAGTTTCTGTTGGATCACGGGAAATCTGCTGGAATTTGGTATTGTCACTGAGAATAGCATCCAGTTTGTGTTGGTAGTCTTCTTTGTTGAGCAGAACATAAATGTTAGACTTATCAGCTCGCCTAATGACTATGTATTAGTTCGAAGATCCTTGGCTGCTTGCTGAAGTTCTGGTGTAAGGAGAGAGCTCCGTTTGTAGCTGCGTCGTCGTGTGCCCTCGGCCCTCAATTGGTCTTGCAGGTCAGGGTTAATGGTAATTTTGCCTTGTTGTTCCAATTTTTGCAGTGATGTATTAATTCTAATTCCATCATTTTGTTAATTTTGTCAAACTTCGGCTGTAGGTGGCAATTAAGGCCCAGGTTTAACACTTTCTTCTCTTGTTCAGTCAGTACATGATTCGAGAGGTTACGGAAAGAATCGGATTTTTCTGGTAAGGTGACTTGTCCTCCATATAGCTTGTTCAGTTTTTTAATGGTTCTAGTTTTGGTTATTTCTTCTGTTTGACGGCGAAGGTCGTCCAAGGCTTGATTGATGTTGTGGCGGACGTCATCGTTGATGTCAAAGATGTTATATTCGGCCAAGAGGGCGGTACGCTGATCGTTCAGCTGTTTTCTTTCTATCTCTTTTAGGTGTTTTTGGCGGAGCACTAGTTGTTTTCTATACTCTAGTGTAATGTTTTCTTGCCTTGCTGCCGGGTCATGGGTTCGAATATTAGTATATTTAGGCAGAATGTTTTCTTTTATACAAAAATCATTAAAGACCAAGGCATAGCCATTGTTCACTATTTTTCTGTTGATCTTTTCGAGTTTTCTTACACATTGTTTTACACTATGATTCAGGTTGTAGATAATATGTCCAAAATCCATGTCGTAACTATATTTTATTAATTATTTTCATTTTCCTAGGACGTTTCGTGTATCCTTACACATCATCAGCGACTGTAACATAGATACAATACACTATAAAACATGACATATACAACATAAACCTATTCAATATATATATTGAAATGTACAACAACGACTAATAAAAGTGTAGAGTCACAAGAGTATGGATAAAAGAGACAAACCCTTTAGGTGAAGTCAAGTATGAGCTACAGTTAAAAGTGTATGGATAAAAGAGACAAACCTTATAGGTGTAGTCAGCTATGAGCTACGTGGTTGACTGCGAAGGTTGTATGGGTGAGTGGGTGCTTGTGGCTGTGTAGTGTTGCCAGTTGTGTTATTGTGTGTGTAATGTTCATTTGTAATTGTCGCTGCTTGTGGTCGGGCCTTTGTGTATTTAAACAGTTTGAGGGTACGATCTAGTCCGGTAGTTTGGTTGTTTATGGCTGGCGTGTTTTCACGTATGAGAAGTGCTTCTGCCAGTTGTAGTCTAATGTGGTCATGACATTTTTTTATTATATTAGTATTTTCTATTAGAACTTGTCTCTTTTTATTGATGTGTGATGTTGAGTCATATGATCTTTTATAGAACCGGATTGTAGGTGCATGGTTAAACGTCTGCTTAGTGTGGTTGTGGTCATACCAATATATATCATGTGACGAAGTTTACAACCTTCGTGTGGGCAAGTGAATTCATAAACTATATTGGTATGTTGAAATTTGTTGGTTTGTTGAGCTGTGTTGTTTTTCATAATCATGTTGCTAACTTTCCTGTTTTTATAGTAAATAATTAAACTGAGCTTGTCTGAGGGGATAACACATGATGTGTTACGTGTCACAATCTCTCTAAGTACACGTTCATCCGTTTTATAAGCAGGGGACATCTGATTACCATAATACACATTGTGGGTAACAGTATGGGGAAGCGGTTGGACATTTGTGGTTGAGACTTGTTTTGAAATAAATTGACATATTTCTCTGTTAACTATTTGATTGGAATAACCATTGTTAATTAAGATCTGCTTTAATTTAGTTACTTCTGAGTGGAAGAGTTCCCACGATGAGCAGTTCTTATGAGCACCATTTCCCGTGATCCAACAGAAACTCTCAAGAAGAAAATCAATCGAGTTATTACTGCAAACAACGCATGCCGAGACTCACCACACCTCACCCCCATAGTTGGACAGTATGCTCCAGGGTACATCTACGGTAATGTAAAAACCCATAAAACCAACAACCCACTCCGTCCCATCATCTCCCAGGTAACCACACCAACGTATACAACAGCGAGACAAGTAAATCAAATCATTACACCATACATTCCAGCGAAGTTTTCCCTGAAGTCCACAGACCAGTTCATAGACATTATTCGCTCTACTCGACCCAGCGGACTCTTGGCTTCGTTAGATGTTGAAAGCCCTCTTTCACTAACGTACCAGTAGGACCAAAACTATACAGATAATTTTTAGAAAATGTGTATCACCAACCCAACCCTGTGCCCACCTAAGATCTCAACCCACAACTTGGAAACATTACTGGAGAGCATGCACCACCGATTAGCTCCCTTTCGCAGTCCCAGACGGTAAGCTGTATCAGCAGGTTAACGGAGTCAGCATGGGTTCACCCTGGGCCCAACATTTGCTGCTCTTTTACATGTGTCACTTAGAAAAACAAAGTGTTAGAAGATACCAACCTGCGTCCAACCACGTATTGTCGCTAGCAAGTTGATGATATCTATGTGGTCGTTAGAGACGAAAACCACCTTAAACAACTGGAAGAACTGCTGCAATGGAACATAAACTCAATATTAAAATTTACTTATGAGATAAGTGCAAAAAAACAACAAAATCCCTTTTCTTGATGTATTAATAGAAAGAGGAGAATGGTAACATATAAAACCTCCGTGCATATCTGTAAAGCTACGGACTTGGGTAGATGCCTTAATGCGGTGAGTGGAGTGTCCGCAGCGGTACCAATTGGTCAGTTATCAGGTCACATACTTACGTCGTGCTCATAAGAATCACTGCTCAATCGTGGGAACTCTTCCACTCCAGAAGTAACTAAATTAAAGCAGATCTTAATTAACAATGGTTATTCCAATCAAATAAGTTGATGCTGATGAGAGAAATATGTCAATTTATTTTCCAAAACAAGTCTCTTAACCAATAAATGTCCAACCGCTTCCCATACTGTTACCCACAATGTGTAATGTATAGGTAAATCAGATGTCCTCTGCTTATAAAGCGGATGAACGTGTACTTAGAGAGATGATTGTGACACGTAACACATCATGTGTTATCCCCTCAGACAAGCTCAGTTTAATTATTTACTATAAAAACAGGAAGAGTTAGCAACATGATTATGAAAAACAACACAGCTCAATAAAACCAACAAATTTCAACATACCAATGTGTAGTTTATGAATTCACTTGCCCATTAACGAAGTTGTAAACTTCGTCACATGAAAATATATTGGTATGACCACAACCACACTAAGCAGACGTTTGAACCATGCACCTACAATCCGGTTCTATAAATAGATCATATGACTCAACATCACACATCAATAAACAGACAAGTTCTAATAGAAAAATACTAATATAATAAAAAATGTCATGACCACATTAGACTACAACTGGCAGAAGCACTTCTCATACGTGGAAAACACGCAAAGCCAGCCATAAAACAACCAAACTACCGGACTAGATCGTACCCTCAAACTGTTTAAATACACAAAGACCCTGACTCACAAGCAGCGACAATTACAAATGAACATTACACACACAATAACACAAAACTGGCAACACTAATAACACAGCCACAAGCACCTCCACTCACCCATACAACCTTCGCAGTCAACCACACGTAGCTTCATAGCTGACTACACCTATAAGGTTTGTCTCTTTTATCGCATACACTTTTAACTGTAGCTCAGTACCTCTCGACTTCAGTTCTAAATGTGAGTTTGTCTCTTTTATCCATTACTCTTGTGACTCTACACTTTTATTGAGTCGTTGTTGCTACATTTCCCAGTATATATATTGAATAGGTTTATGTTAGTATATGGTTCATGTTTTATAGTAGTGTATTGTATCTATGTTACAGTCGCTGATGATGTGTAAGCGATACTAACGAAACGTCCTAGGAAAATGAAAATAAATAATAAAATATAGTTACGACATGGATTTTGGACATATTATCTCACAACCTGAATCAGTAGTGTAAAATACAATGTGTAAGAAAACTCGAAAAGATCAACAGAAAAATATGTGAACAATGGCTATGCCTTGGTCTTTAATGATTTATATATATATATATATATATATATATATATATATATATATATATATATATATATATATATATATATATATATATATATATATATATATATATATATATATGCAGAGACTTCACCGTGAAGATATGTATGCAAACTAACCACAGGTGAAATGAAAGTGAGCGACAGTGAGTACTTTCGTATATTACATCTTCAGACAGAGTGTCTGAAGATGTAATATACGAATGCACTCACTGTCGCTCCTTTCATTTCTTGTATATATATATATATATATATATATATATATATATATATATATATATATATATACTGTATAGTTGGGTGTAGCGGCACTCAAGTGCCGTAATGGCGCTCTGTAATGGAACCATTTTTTTTTTTTTTTTTTTTAGTAACTGTAGTGCACTACTTTAAGAGAGGTGAAAAAGTACAAAGCTACATTTCTGTAGCATTCCAGACGCAACTCGCTACTGGCTTCTTTTAGTCTTGTTCGTGTTAAATGTAAATCGGACAAGTCTGAATGCAGTGCGAGCGACTCGCCAGTAAATCGGCGGGGTTGCAGCAAACTGTGGTAAATAGGGTAGCGAACAATCTTTCTGGTAATGAAGCAACACGATTTGATATTAACCTTAGATTTGCTAATGAATATGTAATTTCGCAGTATTTCTTCATTTGGGGTACTGTAATATATTTCCCCTGGATGTGTGGGTGGAGGGTGGGGGAGGGAATGATAAACTTATTATTTTTTAGAACGATAAACCGAAAATTAAGGTAACAGGGCTGGGTCGAAGTTCTACATGGCGAAATAAGCTAAAGAAGTTTTATCCAACTTAGACGAAACTTGTTGGAGGGCTCTGGGGCCACACAAAATGGAAGTGATTCAGTTTCGAGAACAATCAGTCAATGGTCAAGGTCACGGGACAAGGTCATACTTCGACCCGTGTGTGTTCATCATTATAAATAGATCTGATTCAGTTTTAATCATACTTGGTGAAAGAGTTAAGGGTCAGCATAGGAGCCAACCCACTTTTTTTTTTATTATTATTATTATTATTATTAATAGCAGTAGGTGAAGGTCACATAGCAAAGTCAAGTTAATCGTTTCATTTGCGATTTAGACCAAACATTTGGGAAGTATTAAGAATAAGGCAAGAGAAGAGCATTCGATTTTGAGAAAAATTAACTAAAAGAAAAAATCACAGGGAAATTTCAAAGGCGAAGGTCATGGCAAGATTAGCTTACAGAGTTCTGATCTTATTTGAACCAAACGTGATGAAAGTGGTAAGTGTCAGGCAAGAATGAAGGGATTCAGTATTGAGAACAATCAGCCAGATATCAAGGTCACATGGGAAGGTATAAATCCCACCCTTATGTCTGTGTCAGCAAAATAACCATAGAAGTTTCATTTGATTAAGATCAGATTTGGTGAAGCATTTGAGGATCACCCAAGAGTGTGACCTGTTGTTCTCAAGATGAATAGGTTAAAGTTCAGTGTCACATGGGGAAGTGATGTACACTAAACTTTTTCAAAACGGTAATGATAAAACAGTGATAAATAATTTCTGTTTTGACAACAATCAGTCAAACGTCAAGGTCTCTTGGCAAAGTGGGCTGAAACAATTTTGATCTGACTTAAGCCAAAGTTGCTGCAAAGGGGATCAGCCATGATTTACGTGATTCGAGTTTCAGAGTGATCTATCGTGGGTCAAGGTCATAGGCAAAGTCGAATACTCGGCCCTTAGATCAGTTAGAGGGCGCTGAGGTTGCACACTGTGCTATTTCTTGTTTATTTTTGCTTGGTACTGTTCGCGAAGCGAGAGCGGACGTTATGTTTTGCTGAACGTGTGTGTGTGTGTGTGTGTGTGTGTGTGTGTGTGTGTGTGTGAACAAAATAAGTCAAAGTATTTACCCAGTCAGCGAAACTTGGGGAAGGGATTGAGGATTTTTTTTTTTTTTTAATGTTTGACTCTGGGCAAGGGCTTCAACAGCCCATTCCAAGGCTCAATAGTCACCCTACATATTACACACATCGACATGTCACCACTTCGGCCTAACACCCACCACCCAAACTGAATACATGCTAGGGCTGTCTCATACAGGACTAGTGCATTGGTATTAGCGGCGGTATTTTTACGACATGTCGGCGGGTCATCAGGTAGATCAGGAAAGTCTGCTTTTCGGAAATTCAAATCCTTAAGGCCCTCTTCCACTTCGGCGAAAGTGTGGAAGATAAAGTCACGATGTGTCAAAAATCCCTAATCGTGGGTATTCGTCATCAAACTCTTGTCCATTCGTGGCATGGCGCCGATACGTCGCACGAGGTGGAAATTTGTCGTGGGGGACCACGACGTTTTCATGCTGCATGAAAACGTCGTGGCCCTCCACGATTTTGTAAAATTTCGCAGATTAGTCGTAAACAACAAGGCGACGCCTCAGCGACGTCGGCGATTACCCTGCGTATAAACCGCGTATGATCGCCGACATCGGCGAGGCATCGGCGGTGAAAAAAAACGTTGAGATGTCATACGGTCATACGGCGAAGCGTCGGCAATGTATCGGCGATGCATCGGTGAGGTTAATACGACATAGCCTACGTAAACCGTACGATATGTACCGGGTTGTGCGACAGTAATATTTCATCTTATGAATGTCGGTGATATATCGCCGACATTTCGCGGATGAACCGTCGATTAATCGCCTTAAATACGCCGATGACGGCGAGGCACCCGCGATGGCCTCGGCGTTTTGTCTGCGAGGTGCGTGCGATGCATTCGCTGACACATCGACGATACATCGTCGACAGCACGCCGCCATTGTACCTATATCGCCATTCAGTCGCCATAAAAAAAAAGTTAAAATTTGAATTTAGAATAATGCTTGTGCATTACGCCGACATATCAGCGATATGTCGGCTACTAGTCGCCAGTTATATCGTATACTCCGCCGAGGTTTCGACGTTTTGTCGTACTGGTATCGCCGGTATTACGCCGACACCACGATTCTTGGTCAGAATCGTCGACACATCACCGACTTCAGCCACGATTTTCATCGTGGCTTCATCGTGCCTATTTACGCCGAAGTGGGAGAGGGCCTTTAAACTGTTCCCTGCCCCAGCCGAGATTCGATCCTTGGTCCATTAGGACTGCAGGCCGCCTCTCTACCGATTCAGCCAACGCTTTCCGAAATTACATGGGACAAATACTGAAATAACCGAAAGATAATGATAGCGAGATTACAACTGGATGGAAAACTATCGGTAAAAACAAAGACATTATGAAAAGCATCTTGTCAGTTTGTATGAAACGAAAAGTATATAACGAATGTATAATTACAGCTATGACGTATGGTTCTGAGATCAGGAAACTGAAAAAATTGATGTAAAATAAATTAATCAGTTCTCAGTGCGCAATGGAAAGGTCAGTGTTGTGACTACCTTTAAGAGACAGGAAAAGGTCAACCTGGATGAGAGAACAGACTAAAGTGAAAGATTTTATAGAAGTTATAAAGGAACAGAACTGGAAGTGGGCAGGCCATGTAGCAACAATAAGCGATAACCAATGGAGCAAGAGGCTGATGACTGGACACCAAGAGATCGTAAGCGTAGCAGTAAAAGGCCAGATGGGAGGTGGGGAGATGAGATAGAAAAATTTGCAAGGAAAACGTGGCAAAGATTGGCTCAGGCAAGGAATTCGTGGGGAAGGCTGGGGGAGGCCTTTGCTCAGCAGCGGACTTGTGATGGCTGATGATATATATATATATATATATATATATATATATATATATATATATATATATATATATATATATATATATATATATATATATATATATATATATATATATATATATATATATATATATATATATATATATATATATATATATATATATATATATATATATATATATATATATATATATATATATATATATATATATATATATATATATATATATATATATATATATATATATATATATATATATATATATATATATATATATATATATATATATATATATATATATATGTGGAGTATAATATATATATATATATATATATATATATATATATATGTATATATATATATATATATATATATATATATATATATATATATATATATATATATATATATATATATATATATATATATATATATATATATATATATATATATATATATGTATAATATATATATATATATATATATATATATATATATATATATATATATATATATATATATATAAGGAAGATGGATACTAGTGCTGGGACGAACATCTTGTTTATTTGGAATTTTTTGGTTTTAGCCATCATCAGCCTAAAAATTTATATGTCTTAGTTTTACAGTATGATAAACTAATGAGAACTTCATTTCTTAATCGAATAAATGCTGAAGAAAAAAAAAGGGGGGGGGGAGGATGTGCCTTACCATATAATATATACCGTACAGCAGCAGTTAGGTAATATATTTTGTATTGATTGAACGGGGTTATATTTTAAAATGCTCAAAAAATAATTTGAAAGTTAACACTATGGTTAAAAATAAAAGTAGAGTAGTGAAATGAAGAAGTCACAGACATCCAAGATTGGCTTGTGGAGGTGGGTGGGGAGAGTCTGAGCTACTTACCTTGATGTGTTGTCACGGGAAGTGTGGAGAATGGAAAAATCAGTGGTAAACATTGGGTGACCTGAGGCTTCAAGGTTTTCGCGAATCAATGAATACCCGTTTCGACAGAGACCGATTGTGTGTGACTTTCCACGTTGCTCCGAAATCTTGGTGGTGAGGTGTCATTTGGTTTGACCAATACTCGTATAAGTAGAATTACATCCACTACACTTAAATTTGTACGCCACCGATGACATCAGACAATCGTGAATACAGTTCTTGAATTTCAAGAAACTGGAAAACACTGTTGATGATTCAGATACTATCCTCGGTCATTGAAGATAGCCTTTAAACCGTGTGAGGGATGCAAATGATGCGGTGAAAGAGAGAGATGGTCCAGGTGTTTGAGGATACAAAAGTGGACATACTCGTATGTGAATTGACTGAAACCAAATGGAGAGGTGAGAGTGTGACAGAGAGAGAGAGTATGGATTTGGTAAGGTGCTACCCAAAGTTCATGAAATTTGACCATGGAAAGAAAAACTTACATCATGTCCTAATCACCACAGTCCCCTTAAAGTAGTCTCCTTGGGCTTGTAGACATCTATCCCAGCGGTTCTCTTATGATCGAAATGCTTTCTTTAATTCCTTGAGCATCAGCTTGCTCAGGACCTTCTGTGATTCCTTCTGGATCTTTACAATGGTGTCAGATCTTAGTCCATTCTGCTGGATTTTCATTTTAGAAAGAGGAAAAAATCACTGGGGGCCAAATCTGGTGCATACCGAGGGTGGGGGACAACAGACTTGTTTATTTATGACAAAAACTGCTGAATAACAAGGGTTGTGTGCAGAGGTGCATTGTCATGGTGAAGCATCCATTTGTTTGTGCACCACTTGTCTGGATATTTTCACCTCACGTCTTCCTGGAGCCATCTCAAAACGTCACAGTAGAACTTTGTATTGACGGCCTATCCTTGAGGAACGAATTCCTTATGAACAATGCCCTCCATGTTGCCCTCCATGTTGAAGAAAGTGATGAGCATTGACTTCACGTTGCTCTTAACCTGGCATGCCTTCTTTGATTGGGGTGAACCTGGGGTCTTCCACTGCAATGACTGTTGTTTCATCACTGGGTCATAGCCAGAAACCCAGCTTTCATCAGCAGTAATGGCACCTGAGAGGAAGTTAGTCATTTCTGGCCATTTCCTTGAGCTCCATGCAGACCTCCATGCAATGCTGCTTTTGCTCATCAGTCAGGAGCCTCAGGACAAACTTGGCAGCAATTTGTCCCATGTCAAGGTCGCCAGACAAAATGCATTGGCAAGTTCCATCTCATAGGCTAACAATGTCACAAACACTTTGGATTGTCCTCCTGCAGTCTTCGAGGATGATTGCATGAACTTTGGCCACACTGTAAGGAGTTGAACTGGCGGATTGTCATCTGTTGACGTTCGTCTGTTTTTGGAATGCTTAAAACAGTCGTAGGTTTGTGCAACTCCCAGGACATTATCACTAAATGCTTGTTTTAACATTTTATGAGACTCTGCCGAGGCTTCCCGAGTTTCACACAGAACTTAATGCACACACATCGCTCTTTCACAGTCTTCATTTTGGAGATCACAAAATTTGTAAGCTAATCCAAACGTAAAGAAAAAAAAAACACACACACACATGCAGCAAACCCATCCTACCTGCACAATACCACTTCACACACTAACAATGGACGCCAGCACTGCCACCTAGCATCCACACACTGTATGACAAGTGGTTTGTGCCTTGCTTTCAAGTTTCGGGATTATTTTGGTAGCATAAGTGCGAGAGTGAGAATGAAAAGGCACCATAGGGCGTATGTGTTGCTGTGTACAAGAAATGGAAGGAAAAAATAAGAGAGTATGGATCAGTTCATTTGCAGGTTGTGTAGGTAAGATTGAAAGTAGGAATACAAGCTTGGCTGACTGTGTGTGTATATGCGCCGACAGAAGACCATGCAAGTAGAGTGAAAGAGTTCTTGGCAAATGTGGATGTATGTATGGAAAAGTTTGAGGGGAGTGTGAAAGTGTTTTTGATTGGAGATATGAATGAAAAAGTAGGGAATATCAAGGTGGATCGGGTAGTTGGTGAGTGGGTTGCGCTTGCAGAAGGGGATGGCAATGGTTGTGCTCTAGTGAACATTTGTGCAAGGAAGGGATAGGTGACAGACAATAAATTCTTTAGGCATAAAATATTCCACAGGTATACATGGCAAGTGATGAGATCAGTGTGTGGTGAGCTGGGTGATCGGAAGGCAATTATTGATTGTGTGTGTGTGTGTGTGTGTGTGTGTGTGTGTGTGTGTGTGTGTGTGTGTGTTCTTACCTAATTGTTCTTACCTAATTGTATCTTTACAGGAATGAGTCAAGCTCGTACTGTCCCGTGTCTTAAACCATATTTATCGTACATATCTTTAAATTTGTGAATTGTTTTGGTACACACTATTTCATTCGGTAGTGCAGTCCACTCTATTTGGGGAACTAATTTCCTTAAGTTATTATCACCTGTCTTCTTATGCAGTGTCCTCTTGCTGATGCATCCCCATAGGTTATGTAATCTTTTATGTTTATTTTCTCCTTCCCTGATAAGCATTTATATAGCATAATCACGTCCTCTCTTTTCCTTCTCTCCTGTAGTGTACATAGATTCTGTTTTTCCAGTCTTTCTTCGTAGCTTAGATCCCTTAAGCTTGGTACCCATCTTGTAGCGGCTCTTTGAACTTTTTCTATCTTATCTATGTGTTTTTTTGAGATGAGGACTCCAGATTACTGACGCATACTCCAGGATTGGTCTGATAAATGATGTTATTATCTTTCTTAGCATGTCTTCATTTATATATGTGAATGCTATTTTCATATTTGCTATCAGTGTATACATATTACGTACCTTCTCACTGATGTGGTCAGCCGGAGATAGCCTGTTACTGATAATCACACCTAGGTCCTTCTCTCTGTCTGATGTGTCTAGGGTTTTACTTCCTAACTTAAAATCCCAATCAGGTCTTTTATCCACTTTTACCAAACTTGTTTACACGACACTCGTCCACATTGAATTCCATTTGCCATGTATTGCTTCATTCATGAAGTTTATTTAATTCTTCTTGTAACTCTTTACAAGAGTCTGTGTTAGTATTCTCCTTTGTATTTTTGCATCATCAGCAAACATTTAGATAGCTTTCATTTTCAGTGTTACTGTGTATATCATTTATATACACTAAAAAAATAATTGGTGCCAACACTGAGCTCTGTGGAACTCCGCTAGTCACTTCCCTCCATGATGAGTAATTTCCCCTTAGTACTGTTCTCATTTCTCTTTTTTTTTTTTAAATAGAAAATCTTGCATCCAACAATACAGTTTGCCTCGGATCCCTCCTTGATGGTACAGTTTCCATAAAAGTCTTTGGTGTGGTACTGTGTCAAATGCTTTCTTGAAATCTAAATAGTTACTGTCCACTCATCCTTTTCTTTCCTGTATTGTGTCTGTTACTCTGTCATAGTAGCTCAACAGATTAGTAATACATGAATTTCCCTTTCTGAAACCAAACTGTCTTCCTGTTTTCATATTGTGTTTGTCTGGATGATTAACCCAAGCTTTTATTATAAGCTTGTCTAATACCTTGCTTACAACACTGGTTGGTGATACTGGTCGGTAGTTGAGTGGATTTTGTCTATTCCCTTTCTTGAATAAGGGAACAATGTTTGCTTTCTTCCATATATCAGGTAGTTTACCTTGTCCCAAGGATACCTTGAAAATTAAAGATAATGGTTTACTAAATTCCTTTGCACATTCATGTGGCACTCAACATGAAATTTCATCAGGACCATTTGCTTTTCCTTTGTCTAATTTACTTAACTCCTCCTGTATTTCTTTTGCTGATGTTTGTATATCTGGTAGTATGTGTGGGCATGCATGTTCCATATCATCCCTCTCAAAATTATTTTCTTCTGTAAAAACTGATTGGAAATTCTTATTTATTAATTCTTCACAAATAATCTTCCTTTGTGTATAGGTGATCCCCTCATCTCTAATGGATTGTATTTTATCTTTTACTTTGGTTTTGCTTCCGATGTAGCTGTAAAATATCTTCGATTGATCACTACTTTTATTTACGATGTCCTCCTCAAACTGTTTTGGGGCTTCCCTCCTTATTCTTGTATAATCGTTTCTTGCCTGTTTGTAGTTGTTATATGCTTTTTCACTATTGTGTCTTCTGTATGTGTTCCACAACAAGTCTCATTTTCTTTTGATTTTTTACATTCTGTATTAAACTATGTCTTTATTTTCTTTTCTGCTTCTTTGTGCTGTGGGATGTACATCTGGACTCCTATTTCATAAAGTTCACAGAATTTTCTATATATAACATTTAAATCTTGTCCTCTAAGCTCTTTTTCCCAATCTGTTTCTAAGAAGTACGGTATTTTTTAGGTCATGATAGTTGCCTTTTTTGTAGTTAGGCTCTTTTTGTAACTTTCAATACTATTAACTATGTCATATGCAGTCCTGAAGTTGTAATTTAATACTGCATGGCCACTTTTGCCGAATGGAGGGTGATACATTACATTGTCAATATAACTTTCTTGCCTAGTAAATATAAGATCTAGTACTGGTGGTATGTCAAGTCCTCTTTTTCTGGTGCTTTATTTTACATGTTGTATTAGGAAAAACTCTTTCACAAGGTCCAGGAGCTTTTGGTCCCAACAGCCTTCCTGGCTTTTTATACCTAGAGTATTCCAATATATATTTATATTGAAATCTCCAATTAGTATTATTGTTTCAGATTTCTCCTCCATTCTGTGTAGTAATTCTCTTAAACTTTGAATTGTTTTCTTTGTCAGGTCTTCATATTCGCCTTTTTCCAAAATGTTTGATCTGAGTGGTAGGTATAAATTTGCCACAGTTACTTTACCTTCAGACGTACTAATCTCTACTGCATTCAGTTCTACCTGTGAGGGTACATCTAGTTCTATTTTTTTGACTATGCAGATTTTTCTTTGTTAATATAATTTTTTTTTTAAGTTCCTATCTCTTCTCCATATATTGTATTCCTCTAGGTTTAGTGTATCGTTTGATATCCTTGGTGTTAATTTTGTTTCAGTTAGGCAAACAATATGTGGTTCCTTTTCTTTGATATAATCATTCTTCTCTAGTAATTTAGATACCATTCCATCTGCATTAGAGTACGTCAACTTAATCATCTTGTTTACATACTTGTCATGACTTGGGTCTACTACCTTTCTCCATTTTATTCCCTCCTGTTTATGTACCACATTCGAACCTGCAATCCAACTACTTTGTAAAAAAATGTGTTCTTCTCTTCCTCTGATCTTCCCTCATTCTTTGTCCTAGCCTCCTCCCTCTTCTCTTTTAGTGATCCAAGTTCCTCTTGAGTTAGGCATCTTTTTATCCATACATTTTTGAAGTCCTCTTTTTCCATAAGTTTGTTTCCATTTTTCAGTATTTCCTCCACAGTGTTTACATTCTGGAAGGTTACTTTCAGGTGCCTTCATTTATTTCTCTCATATTTCCCTAGCCTTTTGTGTTCCTCTATGTCTTTACTACAGATTTCCTTTGACGCTTCCATCTATATGTTCATTACATTTGCCATCTCCTTTTTGTCTCTCGAAATCTTTTTTTTTTTTTTTTTCATTTCTTCCTCCTCTATACTAGTGATTACTATAGATTTGTTGATGTCTGCTGAATCTTTGACCAATTTTGGATTGTTCTGGATTATGTTCTTCACTTCCTTTTTAATGCTCTTTTCTTCAACTCTTGTTTCTAAGTCTTTCTTTACTTTCACCATTTCAGCATATGTGGTTTCCACATCATTTTTGTAGCTTTGCATCACTTCATTCACGTGGGTTATCTTCTCCTCAATATCACTGGTATGATCAATCAAAGTGCTTGCTGCCTTATTGTCTCTGTATCATTTCTTGACTCTTCCATAATACTCTCATGGTTGACAACTGTGCTTGCCATTTCACTAATCTTCCTTCTAAGTGTATCCACCTCAACTGGTAATTCATCTATTGTTGTGTCTTTCTTATTAATCCCCTTTGCTAAATTTTCATTTTCTTCCTTCTGCATGTGCAACTGCTTCTTAATTTCATCTATTTCACTCTGAAATGCCTTTTCTAATCTGTACACTCGTTCTACCAGCTTATTATGCGTCTCCATTTCCACCAGTTCCTGGTAGATCTCATCATCCTGCTTTCTCCCTTTGTCCCTTTTCTTAACTCCTTCCAAAGTTGATATGCTAAAGATGGTGGTCATCTTCCGGTACTGACAGAAAGCTTTTACTTACAGTTTTGCATTCCTCTCCCTCGCACACGAAATAGTCAAAACTGAAACAGCTGAAACAGCTGGTTTGCTTGTGTGTGTGTGTGTGTGTGTGTGTGTGTGAAAGAATGAGAAGATATGTGCTGGATGCAAAAGCATAAATAGGTTGGGAGTGTGGACTCTGACCACCACATAATAGTGGTTAGAATCAAGGGACAAATGCACTGGAAGAATTTAAAAGAAAAGGGCAGGAAGAAGTAGTTCATACAATGAAGGTATAATGGCTACAGGAGGATGGAAAAAAAAAGCAGAATATGAGATAGAAGAGTGATTTGGTTGATATGATTTAAAGCAGATGGGAGAAGGTAGAAGGTGCGTCCAAGGTACTAAAAGAAGAAACTTGTGCAGCATTTGAGGTGGTGTATGGGGTGAAGAGGAGATGAAAAGAGTTGCAAAGAATAGCATGGTGGAATGAAGAGGTGGGACAGTTGTGGCGCAAAAGAAGAAAGCATTTAATGAGCGGATGGGAGATTTTATAGTTGGGGTAGAATAGGAAGGTTTCAGGAAGGGAAGAGGTTGTGTAGATCATATATTCATCCTAAGGTGTTTAGTGGAAAAGTTTCTAGAGGAAGGAAAGAAGCTGTATGCTGCCTTCATGGATTTGGAGAAAACATAATATATTAGAGTGGGTAGACAAGGAATGTAGAAAATATTAAAACTGTATCGAATAAATGGGAAGCTATTGAATGCCATGAGGAGTATGTATGAAGGCACTAGGGCTGCAGTACATGTACGTGAAGAACTGAATTAATTTCCGTATCTGAATGTTGAATTGGAACAATGGTGTGTCATGTCTACAAGGTTGTTCAGTTTGTATATGGGTGGAGTTACAAAAGAGATAAACAATAGGGCAGTGGATGTTGGAGTGACCTTAATGAGAGAGGGCAGCGTTTGGACACTTCCTGTTCTGTTGTTTGCAGATGATATTGTATTGTTTAATGAAGACGAGAGGCAACTGCAAGGCTAGGTGAATGAGCGTGGGAAAGTAAGAAACGGAATCTCAAGGTGAATGCAGGGAAGAGTAAAGTTGTGGTTTTCGTGAGAAATAAAGTCACTGAATGCACAGCGAGGCTTAATAGTGAAAGAAATGGAAAATGTGAGTACATTTAAGTACTTGGGTAGCGTGGTAAGTAAGGATGGAAGTTTGGAGGATGAAGTGCTTGAAGGGGTACAGCAGGGAAGAAAGGTTCCTGTTCACTGAAAGCAGTGATAAGATATAGGGAAGTGGGCATGCAAGGAAAAAGGTAGCTGCATGACAGTACTGCGATTCGAATTTTAATGTATGGAAGCGAAGCTTGAACCTTAACATACGTTAAAAGTGAGAGCAGTGGCAATTAGTTAACTGAGGGCAGCATGTTGAGTTACATGGAGAGACTGACAAATGAAGAAGTGAAGAAGCGTTATGGTGTGGATGTGGATGTGATGGAAAGCGTTAGGAGAAATACACTGAAGTGGTTTGGCCATGTGGAGAGGATGGAGAGTGAAAGATTAATATGGAGAGTGTATGTAAGTGAGGTGGAGGGGGGGAGTGGGAGGGGTAGACCGAGGATGAGATGGAAGGATGGAGTAGAGTAGTATATGAGAGAAGTGGGTGTAAGATGGGAGGAAGGCAGCGAAATCCCTTACAGGATTAAGCATTTGACCATAGATAGATATGTAGAATTAGTTTAAACCTAACTTTGTATGTGTGTGTGTGTGTGTGAGAGAGAGAGAGAGAGAGAGAGAGAGAGAGAGAGAGAGAGAGAGAGAGAGTACTTCAACAAAAATAATGGGAAAGTGTGAGAGCGAAAAAGCGTGTAAGTTAAATGAATACGAGAGTGATCGAGTGTATGTAGGAGTAAGTAAAAGTAAATAAGAATGAGTGAGTGAGAATGGAAGAGCGCGAATCTGCTATACAAGTCTGAGTTCGTGTGGAAGAGGGTATATGAGATCGAATGGGAATCAGTTTACACTCACACACCAGTGTTTGAGTAAGAGATATTAGATATGAGTGAGGCTTGAGTGAAAGAGTGAATGAGACTGCGAGAGGAAATTATATGAGATCGGGTACGTCTGAGAAAAGTGAGTGTTAATCATTTTGTAATATGTGAGTGAAGCTTAAACAAAGTGAGTAACCGTGAGTGTGTTTCAGGGTGAGTATGAAAGAGTACGTGAGTGGGAGAGATAGTGTTACTTTCGTATACATACTGTACAGAGGTAGTTTCCACTAAAGTTCAACTATCCTGAACAAACTTGTAAATGAAAGCTATATCTAATGCTCTCACAATTCGTACTCTGAAGATAATATTAATAGAAATAAAAATATATTGTGGTAAGCGGGGACGCTCACCATCCACTCACTCGGGTGTCTACTCTTTCTTCTCCTCCCCCCTTTCCGTACTTTCTCTTCTGTCTTTACTTCATTCATTCCTCGTCCTTCTGCCTACGGGTGACTTTACACTCCTTCTTTTGTCTTTCTTTCCTTCATTCTTTCTTGTTCCTCCTGCCTGTGGGTGACTCTACACTGAGTGATAAAATGAACGGTTTCCTGTACACCAGGAAACCATTTACTACGCTGGGTGGTAATCATATAACCAACTTATGGCGACTGTTGGTTTAGTGGGTAATTGCGGCGCTCCAATCGGATTGAGCCGGTGAGGGTTTATATCCAAAGGATAGCTGGGGTTATTACTCATGTAATGCCCATCAGGGATGAGTGAGGCTGATCACTCTCATCTTAAATGTCAAGACCAACTTGTCTAGTTCCGGCCTCCTACGCTCCTCATGGGGTAACGTAGGATTGGATGATGGATGGATGGATAAAAATACGTCAACGGATTCAAAGAGATGATTGGACATTGGATGGAATTGTCTCTACATCACAAATAATGTGAGAAGGACTTCATGTGCGTACATCATTGTGTAAAAGTTGTCAGTGGAGCGTTGCCGATAATTTTTAGAAGATATGAATAACAAATGATTAGTTTTTTAGTTCATTTCAGTGCGTATGGTATTCATAGTTTTCCTTTTTTCATGCATATATATCCCTGTCCCTGGGTCATACATTTACCATTTATCAATAACAATGTGGTGACAATGAGGCATTATTACTGTATTATTATCATTAAGAACCTCAAAATCTGTGAAGTTATATATATATATATATATATATATATATATATATATATATATATATACACACACACACCGTATGTATCTGATTTTTATACCTTCTCCCCATTTCTCTATCAGGGCTAAGGCGTTCCCCTTGGGTAGAGGATTTTGGTTTTGGAGCCTGTAGCCTTAGGATGCCTTTCCTGATGTCTACCAATCACCCTTGGGTGGACTCGAACCTCCGATCCTTCAGTCTGAGTGCTCTGACTCACTGAGCCACGGCTGCTACAACCAACTGGGTGACTGGAGAGCACTACCTCTCCCAGCAGGACAGCTTACTCAGGCGCGGCGCGAACTCACGGCTCTTCGATCTAGAGTCAGGTGGTCTACTAATGAGCCGCAATGCTCCCATAATATATATATAGAGTCATATATATATGAGCCGCAATATAATATATATATATATATATATATATATATATATATATATATATATATATATATATATATATAAAATAATCATCAGCCATTATAAGTCCCCTGCTGAACAAAGGCCTCCCCCAACCTTCACGAATTCCTTGACTGGGCCAATCTTTGCCAAATTTTCCCTGCAAATTTCTCTATCTCATCTCTCCAACTCCTGTCTGGCCTTTTTCTGGTATGCTTACCATCTCTCGGTGTCCAGTCAGTCAGCCTCTTGCATCATCGGTTATCCCTTATTCTTGTTACATGGCCTGCCCACCTCCATTTCTGTTTTTGTATAACTTCGATATTTTTTACTTTAGTCTGCTCTCTCACTCAAGTTGATCTTTTCCTGCCTCTCAAAGATATTACCAACACTGACCTTTCCATTGCTATCTGAGAACGGATTAATTTATTTTCCATCGATTTCGTCAGTTTCCAGGTCTCACAACTGTACGTTATAGCTAGAATTATATGTTCGTTATATACTTTTCGCTTCATACAAAATGGGAAGCCACTTTTTATAATGTCTTTATGTTTACTGAATGCTTTCCATCCAATTGTAATGCGTATATTTATTCCGATATCATGATCTTTCATTAATGATAGTATTTGCCCCAAGTAATTGTACTCCTCGACTTCTTCAAGAACTTCTTTGTTTATTCTGATGATGCTCTCTGGAGTTTGTGGTAACATTACTTTGGTTTTGCTCCGGTTCATCTTTAGCCCTACTTTGAGACTTTTTCTGTTCAGGCCATTTAACATTTCTTGCAATGTCTCTGCTGTTTCTGAGATTAGGACAATGTCATCTGCAAATCTTAAGTGGTTTGGCTTTTCTCTATCTAAGTTCACTCCCTTGTTTTCCCAGTCCAGCTTTCTGAGCATTCTTTCTAGGCATGCTGTAAATATACAGTATTTGATGAAATTGTATCTCCCTGACGCATGCCCTTTTCAATCTTATTTTTTTCCGATTCCCTGTGTAATTTAACTGTAGCAGTTCCCTCTTTATATATGTTTTCAAGTAGTTTCACAATGTTCTCATTCACTCCTTGGCATTTCAAGACCGTTCGAGATAGAGACTTGAAGTTTTTAGGAGTAATGTATCTTGGTTGCAGGTTTTATTTGGCACTTTTTTTTTTTTTTTTTTTTTTGCACTAGCGCCTTATATGTTATTTTTTCAGTTTTTGCTCTCCTGCATAGCAAAAACTACTGAATCGATTGCTTTGCAAAGGATCCAGTACGCAGTCGCCGCCAACATGTACTAATTCACCTGGGTATTGATACTGAGATCCAACAAATACTTTTTGAGATGTTAACGAAAATCAAAATGGCAGCATAATGCCTGAAAGTGCAAAATCTGAAAGTATTTCGTCATTTTTTACCAGTCTTGGTGGAAATGTAGTGGGTCATGAGTGAATATGATCTGGAAAGCATAAATGACCTTGACTCTGATCTTAAGGTCACAGGTCAAAATCAGTAAAAAAATTTTAGGCATACCAAAAGTCCCTTGATATTAGGTCTACACTGATAAAGCTATTTTCAGAATCCCAAGAGTGTCTACTTTTCAACATTTCATAACAGCAAGTATAACAAATCAATACTTTTTACGCTTTTTGGCGATATTTGGACCTACCATCAAAATACTCTTGGTATATTTCAAATGATGTATGCCACACCTGATGTACTTTACAAGAGTGGATTTTTTCATTTTTGTCATTCTAATTTGGAGTGTGGCATTATCATCTGGAATGTGGAGTTCTTTGAATATTTATTCAGCATTTTCAGAATTCTGGTTACTATTATTATTATTATTATTATTATTATTATTATTATTATTATTATTGCCGTTGTTGTTATTACCTCCGTCAACAAACTTGGAGGAGGTTATGTATTCACCTATGTTTTTCCGTTTGTTTGTTCGTTTGTCCACGCAATATCTCTAAAAGTTCAGAATGAATTTCAATGAAATTTTGTGGAAGGGTGGGCCATGGGACAAGAAAGAATTGATTAAATTTGGGGGGCCGATCCGGTTCCGGAGTATCCCTCACAATATCTCCAAAAGTGCTCAATGAGTTTCAATAAAAATTTCGTGGAAGAGTGGACCATGGGTCACGGAACAATTGATTAAAGTTTGGGGCCGATCCGGATCCTACGTATTCTACACAATATCTCCACGAGTCCTGATCCGGATCCTTTTTAATGGCAATGGCACTGGAGGAGGTATGCACTTTTTGAGTGCTTTCTAGTTATTAATAATATTATTTTATCATTAGCGTCAGCATGAACATCGTCACCATCATTATCACCATCATCATTCTCGTCATTATCGTCGTCACAATCATCTTATCACTATCGGTATTGTAGTAGGCTAGTAGTCTTACAGCCGTGGTATTAACAGTATAAATAATTGACTTTGTGGCTTAAGAATCGCAGGTGTAATCACGACTGCTACTGATACTGGCTAAGAATAACTACCCGACCACTGCTCCCTAAGCAAATGATGGTACCCTCATGTGGCCTCCTTCATTGGCCGCTGCATCCTATGATATCACCATATTCAGCCGATCACACCGCCAGACAGGCGAAACGCTTATCCATCTCTCTCTCTCTCTCTCTCTCTCTCTCTCTCTCCGTGGAGGAAAGGAGGAGGAAAAAAAAAAAACGATGATGTAAGGGAGGCAGTTAACATCAATAGAAGAAAAGACAACAGCATATATATATATATATATATATATATATATATATATATATATATATATATATATAAAGAGAGAGAGAGAGAGAGTGAGGTGGAAGGAGAGTACGCTAAGGGAAGGAAGAGAGCGTGGATGGTGAGGGAATGAGTCAGAGGAAAGAAACTGGGAAAAAGGGAGGGGAAGGGAGAGATGCAGGGTTTGGAAGGGAAGAGAAGGAAGGACACAAAGAGGGGAGGAAGAGATAAAACGCCTGGGAGAGGGAGACGGGAGAAGAGAGGCGGGAAGCAGGATAGCTAGAAGGCAAGACTGAAGGAAAGAGGAGGAAAAGAAAGAGAATGGGATCGGAAAAGGAGAGAGGAAAGAAGAGATTGGGAGATGTAGGAGTGAGGAAAGGCAAAGACAGAAAAGAGGCTTGGTGAAAGAGGGAGGGGGAGAGAGATTGGGTAGGAGTGGGAGGGAGAGGATGAGGGAAAGGTAGAAGAAGAGAGTGAGCAAAAAGGTGGGGAGGAATGTGAGTGGGCTGGAGAGGAGAAGAAGAGGAAAGAACAGAGTGAAGGAAGGGGAAAGAAAGAGAGAGAGTGAGATTGGTTGGGAGAGGAGTTGGAGGAGGGAGAGAAGGAGTGGAAGGGGGAGGCAAGATGCGATTCCCACTTGATCCTTATCAGAAGTTGAACTTGGGGAGGGGGAGTGATTGCGGATGATCTCATGAGGGCAGGCAGGCAGGCAGGCAGCAGGGAAGAAGGAAGGAAGGCATGATGAAATGAAGGAAGGGAGGAAGACTATAATAAGGAAGGACGCAAAGTAGGGAGGCAGGGAGGTAGACAGGAACTCAGGAGGCAAGTATAAAAACGGATGGAATGCAAGAAGAGCAAAGTTCAGAAAACAGGAGTAAGAGACGAGGACAGATAAAAGGGAGAGAAGAAGGCAAGCGAGATATGCATGCAGGAAGAGCGAAAGTTTGCATAAGAGTGGTAAGGGAAGAAGACAGGTAGGAGAGAGAGAGAGAGAGAGAGAGAGACGGGGGGGGGGGCGGAAGAAAGGAAGAAAGAATGCTAAGTAAAAGTTTGGAAAATGATATATATAGAAAATGAAAGCAGATATTAAGCTAGGTAGAAAGAATGGCAGTGGGTTACTTAGGAAGGGCGACAGGATACTAGAGAGGGAGGCAAGCTGGCAGAAAGATAAGGAGGAAGATGGGATATACAAAAATATCAGCAGAATGTAGGGAAAAAGATGAACAAAGAGGGAATAAGCTGTGCCAGGCACAATAAACCTCGCCTGACAGCAGTTATTTTATTGCTGTTAAATACTTAATCGTTACTGCTATCTGTCAGTACACAATTAAAGTATAAGGTAATGGCACAAATGTTTTCAAGTTAGGCCCTCTGAAAATCCGTGATCTTGCTTTTGACCTTTCAGGGTCACTCAGAGTCAAAGGTCATGGGGCTAAATGAAAGCCAGTATGGGACTTTCTATATCTTGATAGTAGTAAATATCTCTATCCTCAACAAGTTTCCAGTTATAGCCCCCTGAATATCCGTGACCTTGAATATGACCTTTCAAGGTCACTTACGGTGAAAGGTCATGGTACCAATTAAAAACCCATATGGAACTTTGTATATGTTGATAACAGTAAATATCTTTCCGTCTTCAACGAGTTTCGAGCTATGGCCCTCTGAATATCCGTGACATTGAGTTTGACTTTTCAAGGTCACTCAAGGTCAAAGGTCTTGGTGCCAGATGAATGCCCATACCACGAGTTCCTGTATGTTCTAACAGTAAATATCTCTATCTTCAGCCAGTTTTAAGTTATAGTCCTTTGAAAATCCGTGACCTTGATATTGACCTTTCAAGGTCACTCAGTTACCTCCAAAATTTAGACAATTTCCTTTGGGACCAGTGCCCATGTCTCCTGAAAGTTTCATGTGATTTCATTCAGCAGTTTTTCCGTAATATTGCTAGTAAACAAAAACAAACAAACAAACTCGACCAAAAACAATACCTCGCCGGACTCAATCCTGGCGAGGTAAAAATACAGATAGAAACAGACAGACAAAGAGACAGCAATACAGACAGGGAGAAATGCGTGGAAAGAGCTTGACAGAGAGGATGGTTGGACATGGCAATTGTAGATAGAGCAATAGGATTATAGGGAAAAAGGTAATTAGAGAGAAAAGTAACGAGAAACATAGGCAGAGATGAAGGATGGGAGAATGGTAGGAAGAATGACAAAGTAGACGGCAGAGAAAAAAGTAAGTTGGAAGAAAACTGAGAGAGGAATTAAAGAGAAACAGGTAGGGATGAATAAAAAAGGAAAGTTTCTTTTTTATGTGTCCGATTCTGGGCATATGCTTCACAGCCTGTTCACTAACGACCTTCCTACATACTATGCACCTTCACATGAGACCACTTCGGCGCTGACACTCACCGTCCATGATGAAAGCATGCTTGGGTTGTCTCATACAGGACAGGCGCACTGGTATTAGCGGGAATGATTTTACGACATGTCAGCGGGTCTTTAGGCAGATCAGTAAACTCTGCTTTAATGACGTTTAAGTCCTTAAATTGTTCCCTGCCCCAACCGGGATTCAAACGCGAATGGAAAATGCAGGCCACCTCTCAACCGACTCAGCCACCGCTAACGTAAACAGGAAAGTACTGGCAGAGAAGAGGACTGGAGGTGAGAGAGGAAGAGATAAAGGTATGGGGAGGATGTTAGAGAGTCAGAAGAAAAAAGGCAGTAAGAGAAGCAGAAAAAGTGAAGAAAAGGGAAAAGTTTTGGGAGCGGTAAGCAGGCAGATACGGAGAGAGAGAGAGAGAGAGAGAGAGAGAGAGAGGCAAGCAAGGAAATGAGGGAAAGCAATGATAGAGATAGGGAGTGACATATGCAAAGTACGAGAGGGAGAGAAAAAAGGTGAAGGAATAAAGAGTGGGAGAAGTAAGGAAGAAAATTGAGGAAAGAAGGTGGCAAAAAGGAGAGGAGAGAGAGGAACGGGAACAGGACCAAGATAAAATAATACAGTACCACGAGTAAGAAGCAAGAACAGAAAACGAGAGTAGGAAGTGTAGCCAAGCCAAGAACATAAGGGAACTGGGATGGAGGCAAAATGTAGTAGATGGAAAGCAGGAGTGAGGAGTTAGAGTGGGGAGATACTGGAAGGAATAAGAGAAGTAAAAATGGGAAAAAACGAAAGAGTGAGAACAAGAAAAGCAGAGAACAAAGGTTCAGCTAGGGAAAGTTGGACGAAAGGTACGAGGGAAGAATGGAAAATACTGAGAGAATAAGGAGCGGGGGAAGAGGTGGAAACATGGAAGGAAAAGAAGCAGAGGGGGAGGCAATAAGGAAGGGATAGATAGAGAAACACTGTGACAAAGATGTGCAGCGATGAACGTAACATAGAAGATAAGAGGAATAATAAAAAGTTCTGATAAAAGAGAGGGAGAAGTAAAAATAGGAAGAAAAGGTAGGAAGAGGGACAAATAAAGAAGGGTAAGCTGAACTGAGATATGAAGTGCTGGATGGAAGGTAAGAGAAATGAAGAATAGGTGAAGATTGCTGGAAGAAGAAATTGTGAAAGAGGCAAAAAAAAAAAAAAATGAAAGGAACAGAAGGAGAGGAAAGGAGGAAGGAAGAAACATGATAAGGGAGAGGAAATAGATATAATTGGCTTAATTCGGGATAAGAAGAATCAAAAGACCGAGATACGTGAGAGGAGAGAGAGAACGGCGGAGAGAGATAATGAGGGAGCAAAGGAAAGGAGAGAAGGAAGGGAGAAGGGAGAGAATAGAAGGAAGAAAGAACGAAGGTAAAGGGTGATGAAGGACCGAAATGGAAAGATATTAGGAGGGAAGGGAAGGAGAGACATTAAGGGTGTAAGAAAGAAGAGACTGGTAGAGTGGACATGAGGAAAAGGATTTGTTGAGGAGAAAAGGAGAGGAAAGGACGTTGGAGATAATTTTTATATTAGTAAACACTGATTTTTTTTAACACTTATTACTTAATTTTTTGCAGTAGTGTTGAATTTTGTTGCTTTTTTCTTTTCAATATGGCTTCTGCTCTTCTACCTCTACTTGTGTGCCCAGGAGAGTTTGTTAGTATAATGGTTGAATTTTTATATAACAATAATAATGGTTAACTTATATCATTTTTGTGTAATGGTTAACTTGATCCTCATATTGCTGATTGCTTAATTTGCTAAGTAAATTGGCTGGACTGATGCCTACCAATCCTTGTCTCTTGGTGGGATTTACGATTTGGATGATGATGATGATGATGAGAAGGAGGAGGAGGAGGAGGGGGGGGGGGAAGGCAGAGGAGAGGGAGAAAAAGAAAGAGAAGGAGGAGGAGCAAGAGTAGCAGGAAATTGTTTAATGATAGTTCGTGATGTGTGGCTTTTCCATGCTGGACACATGAGGCAGAGACCCCCCAGTTCCACCCTCATTACACAAACTAATATTGTGAGCCACATTCGTAGCAGGTTGGCATATCTGATAAGGTTATTCTACTGTTTGGGTTGGAGAACGTTTAGTATGTTCTGTACGAAGAAGTCGCATGTACTTTTTTTTTTCTTTACTATTTTGAAAGGCATTCAAAGGAATCATTGCAAGATGTATTTAATGTCTATTTTAAATGTATCACTCGTGTTTTAACACACACACACACACACACACACACACACACACACACACTTGAAGCAATTCTGTTTACCTATGTTGTATACTCAATATATGCACTCGTACTTGCGAGTAAAACATGGCTCCTCCTCGATACAGTGCCGAACGCACTTCAGGTAGTAAGCTACCCTTGATGATAAGTCCGTATTGGGTTTTTCGGCCGGATAATATGGACTGAGTCTGTAAATCACTTATGTTCAATGCCCCAGCCCGCTTACCAAATCGTTATTCCCTATGGTGAGAAACAGTTTACTCCTCCAAAGTGACGGGATTGTATTCTGCAGTGAACTTGTGCCTGATACTGATGTGGCACGAAATAACCTATGCTACCCACTGTTACAATATTTACCTCTGCCAAAGGATCTAGAGGAGGTTGTGTATTCACCCTTGTTTGTCTGTTTGTTTGTTGTTTATCCAAAAGATATCTCAGAAGTTGTTCATGTATTTCACATAACTTTTTTTTTTTTTAATATGTGGGCCAAGGAAGAGTTTAATAAATTTTTGTGGTGATCTGAGTTCGAGTCCCGGTTCAACACTTTTTTTGTTTGCTTGTCCACAAGATATCTGAGAAATTATGGTTTGGATTTCACTGAATATACTGGATATTTGGGTCATGGACCTAGAAAGAGCTTATTAAATTTTGGTAGTGATTTTAACTGTCAGGCATATGCGTTGGCGGAAGTATGTGCTCTCTGAATGCTGAATTCATGTTATGATCTTTATTCAGTTCATTTCCTGTACTTGAACTTAATTATGTTTATATCTTCATGTTTGGTCTTGCATATTTATTCCTCAGTCACAATTTACAAGCCACAAGTACAATGAGAGTGGTTGGACACAAAAAGTTTGACAAAACCTACGTCATTATGAAGGTACAAGAAGAGGAAATGGAAAACCTTTTAACCCGAGACGTCCCGTCGACGTATGGGTACGTTGCAACATTTTGCATTTGCCAGTCCTGTCGACGTACTGGTACGTTTTGCAATTGTAAGGTCCCTAATTTGCACAATTTTCAATTTTCGCGTGTGATTTTTTGTACATATACATGGGACACCTTCCTCTATTCCTCTACAAGATGTCAAGCAGGGACAATGCCTTACACCACATAACCTCCCCCCCCCCTGCATGCCATTGTCTTGGCAATTCACCTGTTACCAGTGACCTGGCCAATAAAGACATTCAGGGCCAGAGTGATCCCCCAATCGATGACAATGTGGAGGACAAAGTTTACATAGCATTAGAGGAAAAAACAGTCAGAAATGATGATCAGGTAATGTGGCAAAAGAAGGTCAGGAATGATGAGTTAGTGAGTGAAACAATGCTTATAATGCCTATATTACTGTTTGAAAACCAATATACTCTCATACTACATATAAATTCGTACCAAATAAATAATTAAATACTGTTTAGGAGTGGTGTGGAATAGTTATCCTCCCATAGAACTCGTTTTCTTTCCAGCCAGCCTGATAGAAAACCCTGTAAGGTAAGGAGGTATTCCTACCTGTATCGAGTATTTTAAACCTCAGGTGAGCGATTTCTCTATGAATTTTCGATGTTTCTCACCAAAAGCGGAGGTTTTAGCCAAAAAAAAAAAAAATCCAAAAATCGTCGGGACTGGGGGGTGTCGGAGGTGCGAAAGTGGTCGGGACGTGACAGGTTAAGACATAAACATGACCTAGCTGTGAAATATGTGTTAATACAAAGAACAGTAAGTACACACACACACACACACACACACACACACACACACACACACACACACACACACACTTCATGCCCCAAGGGCCCAGGATTGCTTAGACTCAGTATAGACACATGCTGAAACCAGACGTACGAGTACTCACTAAAGGGCCATACATGCTCCGGTTGGTCTGTGTTGTTTTGATGGGCAGGCTGCACAAACTGGTCTCTTAGGGCAAAACTAAGTTTATGGGGTTGATGAAGCCAAGGATCTTGACCGATCTAAGAGTGTATGGGACCATTTTGAGACAAGCAAACCTTCAGGTCATATTTGTGGACTAGGTGTGTCGCATTCCTTGTTTAGGGGAGTGAATAGTCTTTGGTGGTACCCTGCACCTGCAGCAGCAATGTCTAGTGTACCATGTACCCACAGCTCGTTCCTTTGAATTTTAAGAACAGCTTCCGCCCATGACAATGACTCATGTAGGATGTCGTTGTTGTTCTTGTCACTGTTGTTGAACTGGCTCCTGTCAAGTCAGCCACCTTGGATTTTCTGTGCTCATGTTGTCTTAGCTTGGAGTATCGTTACCACCGCCATGACGGGTACCAAGTCTGGCCCAAGCACAATTATTACTCCAGCAGGTGCAGTGACCATGCACTTATCTGGTGCCATACCATGTTACACTTACACCTCCAGGTGGCCGACCCAGGTACCCTTGTTGATTCTCACCCTTTGTTGATTCTCACCCTTTGTGTTGAGAGGTTTGTAGGAATGGTGACATGTGCTTCTGGATGTACAATGACGAAAGGAGAGGACATGTGTTGTTTTGATGGGCAGGCTACACTGACCAAATTGTACCAAGGTCAAATTAGGTTTTTATGTGACATGCTTAGAAACTGACATTCCATACAAGACTGTGAGACCGATGCAAGTTTTGGTAAAAGGATGAGTGGAGAGAAAGCAGTGATTTCAGTGTAAGGAGTGAATGTCAGGTGACTGTGAATGTGATTGTAGAGCCCCACATACTGTAGGTGGCAGGGGAACGAGGCCCACATTACAATTGGCTGTTTGCGCCTCAGTAACCCATGTCTGATTGGCTCCGCTTCCATGGCAAGAGGGCATGCAACCGTGGTGCAATTGTAGATTATGGCAACAAATTTGCACCAATGCACTTTACCCATTACGTGTTTTCAAGCACACACACACACACACACACACACACACACACACACACACACACACACACACACACACACACACACAAATAAGATTTACAGGTATTATATATTACAGTATACATCACACATAAGCCAATAAATGTCAGCAAGTATGTTCACCGACACACAACTATTGATTTACTTTCATTCCCTTAAACAGATACACATTTCATATAATATCCAGTCTCACGTAATAATCCATATACAGTTATATGCATCACACACATACTCTCGCTCTCTCTCTCTCTCTCTCTCTCTCTCTCTCTCTCTCTCTCCCACGCATAAATACAGGCGTACACACGCTAGCACGTACACAGAGGTCCACGCACACACACCTTGTTAGCTTCCGTCCATTAATCACTTCTGCCAACTGGCCAACAACGCGATGTGATTGGTTGCCTGGTGCTTCCTTCCCACTGTTGCTTCACTCACATCGGTGCTTCATCCTTACTGATGCTGCGTGTTTATTGGTGCTGCCTTCTCATTACATTCACAGTTATGTTTCATTCTTACATGTGCTTATTCTTGCTGTTCCATTCTTCCTGCTGCGTTATTCCTAGCGATGTTTCATACTTACCCATACTTCACTCACATTCATTCTTCATTCTGACTGGTGCTTCATTCTTACATTGCACACACACACACACACACACACACACACACACACACACACACACACACACACACACTGATGTTTTAGTCCTACGGGTGCTTCATTCTTCCTGTTTTTTTTTTTTGTTTTTTTTTCATTTATGTTGGTTGTTCAGTCTTATCGCTGCTTCATTCCTACTAGTCCTTCATTCTTACAGGTGCTTCATTCTGTTGATGCTTCACTTTAACTGATGCTTCTTTCCTATTGCTGCTTCACTGTCATTAATGATTTATTCTTTTGATCGTGTCATTTTTATCCCTGTGTCATTGTCTGGAATTTCATCGTGTCATTCTTTGATGGTTCACTACCTTATTTCCTCTGGTGCTCCACTGCTCCTTTACCATTGATTCTTCACTACTTTATTGCCATTGGTCTGTGCTTCATTTCATCATCTTCGTAAGTGTTGCATTGCTTCATCTCCATTGGTAATTCTTTATGATTGTACTCTCTGGTGCTCTAATACTTCTTTTCCATTAGTGTCTCATTCCTACTGATGCTTTATCTCCACTGGTGCTTCGTTATTATTGATTTGTCGTTCCTTCAGAGTTTTTGTTGCTTCATGACTTCATATTCACCGGTGCTTGGTTGTGCTTCGTGCTTCATTCCTTCATGTCCACCGGTGCTTGGTTGTGCTGAGTGCTTCATTCCTTCATTTACGTTGTTGCTTATGGTGCTTCATTACTTCATTCATATTGGTACGTTTTTCTTTTTGATACATCAGTCCCATAATTACGTCATTCATTCTTTGTTATTGGTTCATTACTATTTATTGCAGCTTGTGCATCATTCAGGTCAGTGTCTAACATTTTCATTCTTATACAGTAGGTGCTTCATTCCTTCATTTTCACAACTACTTCATTCCATTGTTGTCACTGGTACTTCCTTCTGTTATTTTTACTGGTGCTTCATTAATCCATTCCGGCTGCTTATTAATTCACATTTGTGCTTCAGTGGAACCAGTACTTCATTCACTTTGGTGCTTTATTTCCATTCATGCTTTTTATGGTGTCGTCAATCCTTGAATCTCATTCGAGCTTCAGTCCTTCATTTCCACTTGTGTTTCATTGTCATCGGTGCATCATTTCAGCTGA